>NW_014039649.1:0-1717 GCF_001186125.1 Sphaeroforma arctica JP610 | reverse complement strand
GTGTGTCTGTGTGTGTCTCTCTCTCTCTGAGTGTGTGTGTGTGTGTGTGTGTGTGTGTATCTGTGTCTATGTCTGTGTGTCTCTGTGTGTATCTGTGGCTCTGTGTGTGTGTGTGTAAACGTTCCCATATGGTTTCCCTTTCGTAAGATCCCATTCCACTCCCAAGCATATCCACATACATCTGTACTAGTTCTCCTAGTCACGTGCACGTATTCTTCCCCCTCTGTAATACAGACAGCGTACAACTGGACATCAGCCGTAGCGTCTCTCAACTGCTACGTCCCATGCGCTGACGAGCAGCGACCGCACTTTAAAACCACAATCAATGGGTGTGTGTGTGGTACGTATGCGTACGTGCATGACCTATATGCATATGAGCGCTGGGGTGTAGTAATCGTCGATGCATACACCTATGCACTGTGATGTACGTATGTATTGGGATATGAGACGTATATCTCTCACCTGGTGTCACGTCTATGTGCATGTGCTGAAGAGTCTCCCGTCTCTAGACATGACTCTATCAACAGCGCATGTTGCATGGCACATATAGTCATGAGTTCTGTGACGTAGTGATAGTTAATTTATCATCGTGTGTACTTCTCTCACCTCTTGTCACGTCTATGTGCAGAAGGGTATAAATCTCATTCTATAACCTCAATTATCGGTGTGTAGGAGAATCTTCGTGATCCGTTTATGCATGCTACGTTATAGGTATGAGTACTGGGATGTGTCTGTGTATGGTTTGTCTACCTGTGTGCTTATGTAGAGTCTTGTAACTGCCCCAAGTGACTGAGGCTAGCAGTCCTATTCAGGTGCAGAGAAATATTCAGGTGCATAGTACACCCATTAGAACTGTTCAGGTGCATAGGGTACCCATTAGAAATATTCAGGTGCATAAGACACACATTTGAAATATTCAGGAGCATAGGACACCCATTAGAGATATTCAGGTGCATAGGTCACCCATTAGAAATATTCAGGTGCATAGGACACCCACTAGAAATTTTCAGGTGCAGAAGAAACCCATTAGGAATTTTCAAGTGCATAGGATACCCACTAGATTCAGATGCATAGGACACCCATTAGAACTGTTCAGGTGCATAGGGCACCCTTTAGAAATATTCAAGTGCATAAGACACCCATTTAAAATATTCAGGTGCATAGGACACTCATTAGAGATATTCAGGTGCATAGGTCACCCATTAGAAATATTCAGGTGCATAGGACACCCATTAGAACTGTTCAGGTGCGTTGCTGATACTATGTGGATGTATTTGGGTGTTCATGCATATAGAAGTAATTGTACATACAACAATGTACGTGTCTGTCTTGATTGGCAGGTGCGTGTCACACTGACCTCGATTATTATGTATGTGCTTCCAGTGTGTACGTGTACGTAGAAACAAACACGCCATATGCTATAAACTACTAGAACCCTGAATCCAATGAGGTATGGATGTCGTTAGTCGACAAATAAACCATACATAGTTTTTTTCAAATGGAACTAAAATTGAACCCTATTCGTTCGCAGGCTGGATATACACTTCGTGCATCTACGCAGCAAACAGACAGGAGCTGTACCATTGCTTATGGTACACGGGTGGCCTGGTATGATTTTTGACTTGTCCTAGAGACAAAAGGAAGCACTTGTGTGACATATATATATATATATATATATATGGTATGATTTTTAACTTGCCCCGGAGCAAAAGGAGCA
>NW_014039650.1:24189-32209 GCF_001186125.1 Sphaeroforma arctica JP610 | reverse complement strand
ATATAGTATATACTATACTATATATATATATATATATATATATATATATATATATATATATATATATATATATATATATATATATATATATATATATATATATATTTGTATATATATATATGTTTAAACACGTGTGTTTGTGTAATAGAACGGACATATGAGGGTGTGATAGTACTACAAACTAAATCCAAGCGAAGTGTATGTTCACCGTTAGAGTCCGCGTACACGTGCATGTCATAGTCGTGTCACGTACTTTCAGAATGTGGCGACTTCGATTTCCTTGACCGTGAACGACCCATAGTGAAGGTTATGGGTCTTCTGATGGCACTTGCTGTGCTTTTATTTCAAATTGCGGTCACTTTTGAGTATATCACTGATCAACTCACTAGTATCCTAAGGCTTAAGCTTTGGCGCATATGTGCTTCAAGCAACTCGGTCGTTGGAAAGATATATTTTTAAATATATTCATTTTTACATTAAAACTTGACCGATCGAGATCACTGACTATGAAGTCTATGATTGATGGGAGATTGGGAGCCTGGGTCCCCAGGGACTTTGGGAGACGAGCTGAATCAAAATCCTCCACTTTTCCATCGCAGTTCGGAACTACTTAGTATTCTTAGACTGTACTTTACATAAATACCTTATACTCGTTTTCGACTCGTCCACAGTAAATTTCATGCTCTTTGCTGACTTCATATGATAAATCGAGTACAACGTTGTTCCAGCTGGATCAACGAATAGTTGATATCTCCGTGTATTTTGTTAGCGTAGCAGCAGCGAAAAGATTTATATTGTTGCATAATGTTGCTACTCTGTTGAATAGTGGACGCATAGCCGCGACTTCTTCAACATGTTCGAGTACTTTGCCGACATAAATACAACCATCTGAAACCGGCTTAAAGTTACTTGATTATATATCATTCACTTGCTGTCTGCACACAAGATTGACAATTAATGTGTATACATCCGTTCAGAAAGGCAGGTGAGCATCGTACTTTGTGTTGATTTGGGTCACCAATATGTTCATTCTGATGGCTCCCCAATTCAAGAGAAGTACTAAATAAGCATAAAAAGATAGCAACTGTTTCATCTTGACTTGATGAATGCGGAACAATTGATTTTGATGAATATGGAAGAATTTGTACATTGGTGTACACTGATATTTACATATAATATGACATTTTTTCTTTGTGAATTTTACATTTATTGTGAAGTTATATCATGTGTTGTTGTTGTACGTGACAATTTTACACCTGCCAATTTACATGAAATATATTGTGCAATTGCATTTGGACAGTAATTCTACTTTTGTGTGTGTATACGAATAGATAAGAAAGATTGTGCATGTGCGTGTCTCCCTCAAACTCATCTTCGTACATAAGAAATAGGCTGTCGAGTTGTTTAGAATATCTTTATTTTTCAAACATATAATTAAGACTAACATTACATGAACTTGTACAGTCATCATAACAGTCCTTGATTACCACTCAACTAATCTCTTCAATAAACCTCGACAAGTTTATCAAGCTTCAGCCGTTTTTAGCTACCGTCTGGATACCAGCCTTGCTTTCAAATAGGAACTCTAACAACGTCATCCTATTCTTACCTTCTAAATCATCCACTTTTGTTGTTCCCTCGCACAGAAACTCAGTCACAGTCAAACCGACTTCCAATCTGCAGTCATCATCGCTCTGTTTTAATTTGGATGATAAAGTCGTATCCGCAGAGGAAGCCTTGCTCAGCTCATCATTTATTTCGATATCACCCCACATTCTCATTACACTCTCCATGTCCGATTCAACCACGCTAGAATCATCCACGACAGAAGATGTTTTCAAGATGGATTTTGGAATGGAGCTTTTAGGCGGAGGTTCTTTTTTACTTGTGGTGACAATGTGAACAAACGGTTCAAACTCAGTCGTCTCGGCTTGTTTGATTCTTAAGGCCAGCGACATTGAATTGTTGCATGGATATCGCATTTTTGAAGTATATGTCCGCGGTTCCGCCACCGGTTCGAGAATTTTCGAACTTGGTAGCGAATAGTTGGTCCCTGAGCCTTTCATACTACTGCCAACAGTTACCATTTCTGTCTTTTTAAATACTCGCGTTCCATGCACAGGACATCTCCTTGCATTCAGGTCAGATTGCATTCTCTTTACATGAGATCGCGATGGGCTATTGTGCGAGTTACATGTTGCTGTGTTGATTGATCGCAACAATGTATGTTGTTGTTGATTTCTTGACGAGTATGTTGGAGGTTTTATATCATTGCGGTTAGATCTTCGCCTAGGTCGTCTCTGCACACCGCTGAATTCGTTTACTCCGTTGAAGAATTGATCCTCAGATACCGAACGATATGCCGTTGACTTGCTAGGATGAGTGTTTACCGTTTGTAATGGAGCGTTCAGGGTATTCCGAGAGTTTCTCACTGGGATTTGTGTTTCCGAGTTTCGCCGAGCACCTGCCATATTCTGAGCATCGCTATTTGTAGTTATGCGCATCATATGTGCCGGCCGTCCTGACTTCGAAGCCGGGCCATTGCTCGGCACATAGCTGCTAGAACGTCTTTTGATATGGCTTGCCTGTAGTGAAGACTTCTTGTCTTGTTCACTGGGCGGGCGCGGACGGGCACATGGTGGTGAAGGTCGCGGTGAAGGCCTGGATGATATAGACGTTGTCACAATAGTACCTACTAGGGCATTCTCCCCGGACACCATGGCGCTGGTCGTGGAACACATTATTTACCGAGTATTATGGTATTGTGAGGATTAGTATTCCGTTCTGAAGACCTGGACATCAATAGCAACAGACATATAACGTACTTTGAATGAGTTGTGGTATTTGTAGGTAAATGCAATGGACTTCTTATCGTGGATACAGAAACAGTGAAACACTGGAAACTAGAGAAACCTGTATTTACTATTGAAATATGTGTATAAATTTGCCTTTGCAGACCTGCTACAAATATAGTAAAATATTGGGGGGGTTTTATTTAAAAGGGTGCTATTGTTTTTCCTAAAAACATTATGGACATATATTGTGTTTTTTTTGGTTTTTTATAACTTTATTAATTATTTATGAATGTAAATATTTTATAATAGAATGTCTTTATACGGCACTGGTGACAATAAAACTATTAACCACCTCAGGCCCAGTTTCTTACTAATCTCATACTTCTACTTTTTCGAGTTTACTTTGCTTTTAAGATGTAATTGGCGTGATTTTAGCCCATTTATTGCAATTGTTGTATTAATTCTTTGTCGGCCTCAAAGGAGAGGTCGATGTATATTAGACACGAATAGGGATAATAATTTTTTTCTCACGAATGGTGTCAACTGTAAAACCATGGGCGAATCCGAAGCAATAGCTAAGACAGAGGACGCCTATATACATGTGTCTAACTGTTAACATATGTCAAGCCCTTAAGACCGACAAGGACCTAACATAAGTGCAACAAATGGGTTATATCCGCGCTACAATGTCTAACATTTAAGTCGAGCGCTTTCAGCCGACAGATAACAAACAAACCGGCAGTAAACAAACACATCTCACAAGTGCTTAAAATCACGTTAAATACATTTTAAAATACACTATATTTAAGCAAATAACTCGAAAAAGTTCAAGTATGAGACTGGTAGGACACTGGGCCTGAGGTGGTTAAAAATTTTATTGTCACCAGTGCCGTATAAAGACATTCTAATAAATAAATACTGTTTTTACTTTTTTTGGTGAGAAAGATAATTTATTTACTCTTTTATATTATTTTTCAGAAGGCATATGATGTTTTTTTTAGTATTCCTTCTAGAATTGCTCGAGTACTGTATGTATTATGTACTATTTACATATTTAGCCATCTAAAAAAACAAAGGCTATGGTTTAGTATTTACGTATTTATGTATATAAATTTAAAACTTGTATTGTTTTTTTTTATACAAAACAAAACAAAATATGCAGGCAAGCAGGGCTGCTGGCTGCTGGCAGGGCGCCAGACTCTTGACTCTCCGAGTCTAAGCCTCTACATAAGGGAGCAGGGCCTCAAGGCTCAAGAGTCGCTACATAGTCAGTATTAGTCACTCAGACTATCAGACCTCACAAAGAATCTCAGGAGTCAGGAGTTCACAGGACTTCCTGGGTTGGTATGTAAGGGGCGCCGACATTTGCCGAAACAGAAACGTCATGTACGATGTGTCGGCACGACATTTTTTCAGCCATGTCGTCGCCGTCAACGACAATACTTTTCGTCTGTACTAATTTTAGCCCTGAGCTGGTATTAGTAAAAAATATGTAGTAAAATATTTGATGTGTTAAATTAAAGAACCATGTAGTAAAGTATTGGTGTTGTAAAGAGGTTGAAAACATGTTTCAAACATATACAGGTTCTATACATGTTGTATACATACCTATATAGACTATCTGGTACAGTCTAGAGTACTTAACGTACTGTATCGGTTACTAAGTCAGTACTGACTGACTCACTATGACACTAATAAAAGTACTGTCGGTTAGAGTTCACTTGACACTTGACCCTATGTGATTTAGTTTTACTATGTCTGCCTTTTGTATTTTAATATATGTCTTCTTGTGTTCCGTATATTAATTGAACACTCGTTGAACACCATCGGCTATAATAAATACTTATTCCATACTAATAGTCTAATAGCCGCCTTATAGGTGCTGAATTCTAAGTCGATTCAGTTTGCACTTTGCACTTTGCAGTCTGCATGGGTTAATAAGGGTTGAGAGTTTCACCGCCAAAAAACAAAAACAAATATCGAGAAGCCGAAATATTGGTCACTACCAATAGTTTACGAAATGTAGTAAATTATTCGATGTATTAATTTTTATACCGAACAAAGTAGCAAACATGTAAAGGAAAACAACATTGTAGTTTACCAACCAAAACATTTTGCCGACATATGGTCCTTCATACAAAAATTTCTCAGCCAATGAGACCTCAGTTAAGAGTTCTGAACCTATGAGTTTCGTATATATTTAAATACAGTCGTCAGTCCCTTGAGAGAAACTCCAATGCGGGAACCAATGTCGGCGACATGTCGGGCCGTCAATCGACACTTGATGTATAATCAGACGATATGTACGACGTGTCGTGTAACATTCTAGTTGGGGTTGGCATCATTGTCCGATGCCAACCCTGAGGACTTCAGGAGTCCTACAAGGTTACAACTCTACACTCTCTCCTCCTCTCTCTCTCTCTACTATGTAGCAGTAAATAAATACAAAGTGACTCTACAGTCTACACTCTACAGTTCTAGACTACAGGCTGACTTGGTAAACGATATGACATTTTGCATTTCCGCCATGTTTCCGCTGTAGTTAACCTTTCTGACACAGGGCGACATTGACGGAAACAGGGTGTCGGTAAAATCTGTCGCCTGAAACGACTAGACCTTGAATATGCACCAATGCAAAGTCTTCATTTATTTCTCAGGTACTGGTCTGAACAAAAGCCATAGCGGAAACAGGAAACTATGTAGAGGTTAACGACACGACAGTATCCGACAGTATCCGACAGTTGTTTACCTGTTGAACATGGCAACGCTGTCACCACCTCCTACCAAGCCATAGTGCCAGATTTTGTACAGTGAACACTGAACACTAAACAGTCTATAGAGTACAAGCCACAGAGTCCTACAGAGTACATACTGACTACATAGTAGTATAGAACATATGTATGTACTTATAGACCGAGAGTTTTGCAGGCTAGAGTCTAGACTTTTAGACTATGGTGAGACGTGACGGTGAGTACTCACTACTCAGCGCAGAGGAGTGCAAAACTGCAGAGTGCAGACTGCAGACTGCAGACTGCAGAGTTGCAGACGCCGGAGTCAGACTGCAGATTCTCCAAGACTCTACCAAAAGTGAAAAGTAGTGCAACGCTGCAGAAGTCAGCGCCGTGTGCTTACTGCACACTCTTGTGACTTGACCCCCCAGTGAGTGCACTCACTGCAGTCTGCAGTTCTGCCCTGTGCACAACAAAATCAGCTATTTCAGAGTAAAACATTCAGTGATATGATTTTTGAATTCGTGGTATGTATTGGTTTTTTTTTGTAAAACAGAAAGCAATACAAAAATATATATGTATCAAGTACAAGTAAATAAATAAATAAATATTGTCCACATAATGAATTATATATTTCAAAACAATATTGCTATTTTAGGATAATTCTACAAAAGATAAGCAAGTAAATACTTCTGCTACTATTGACAATTGTATTCTACAGTCGAGAGTCGAGACATACCCAAAAAAGAGCGTTGTAGCAAATATCACAGTTAGTATTGGTTCTGGGAAAAAGACAAAAAGTATGAGAAGAATATGAAGACTAAATATAAAATATCAACAATCGGTTTATCGGACTATCGCTCAGCGCTGATAAATTTATCATCGTTGAGAATGTAAGAGTGGGAATGGGAGTCGATACAATACTCATTAATATTTACTCTGTTGACTGTTGTCTGTTGAGCAGATTAAGCAGAAAATTATAAATTTGACCAGAAACCTTGGTACCTTTCCTTTCAAAGCACGGTGCCCTGGGGCCTGGGCCGTGGGCGGGGGCCGGGCCGTCGGGGTCTGCCGTCTGGAGACTAATAGTCTGGCCCCTCTGGTCCCCTCCCCTAAATCACTATATGCACGCATGTATGTTTGTATGCAGGTATATATGTATAAATGTATGCATGTATGCATGCATGTATGCATGCATGTATGCATGCATGTATGCATGCATGTATGCATGCATGTATGCATGCATGTATGCATGCATGTATGCATGCATGTATGCATGCATGTATGCATGTATGCATGTATGTATGCATGTATGTATGCATACACGCATGAAAGTAAAAACGCATGTATGCATGTATGTATGTATAACGTATGTATGTATTCATGTATGCATGTTGTATGTATGTATGCATGCAGGTATGTATGGATAAACTCATGTATGTGTGTATGTATTTATGTATGCGTGTATGCATGTATGTTGTATGTATGCACTCATGTTTGCATGTATGTATGCATTTATGTATGTATGTATGTATGTATGCATTTATGTATGTATGTATGGATGTATGTATACATGCATGTATGTATGCATGTATGTGTGTATATATGCATGCAGGTATGTATGTATGTATGCAGGTATGTATGTATGTATGCAGGTATGTATGTATGTATGCATGCATTCAAGTATGTATGTATGCATATATGTACGTATGTATGCATGCATGCTTGTATGAATGTAGGCATGTATGTATGTATGTATTCATACAAATATATATGCATACATATATGTATGTATTCATGTATGCATGCGTATATCTATGTATGTATATTTGTATATATGCATGTATGTATGTATGCATGTATGTATGTATGCATGCGTGTATGTGTGTATGCATGCATGCATGCATGTATGTATGTATGCATGCATGTATGTTTGTATGCATGCATGTATATATGTATGTATGTATGCACGCGTGTATGTTTGTATGTATATATGTATGTATGTATGTATGCATGTATGTAAATGCTTGTGTGTATATATGTATGCGTATGCATGCATGTATGTATGCATATATGTATGCATGAATGTATGTATGTAAGTATGTATGCATAGAAGGATGCATGTATGTATGCATACATATATGTAAGTGTATGTATGCATGCATGTATGTTTGTATGCATCTATGTATGCATGAATGTATGCATGCATACATTTATATATGTAGGTATATATGAAGGCATGTGTGTATGTATGTAGTTATGTATTAATATATGTATGTATATATATATATATATAATGTATATATTTATATACATACATTCATATATATATATATATATATATATATATATATTAGTATATATATACATATGTATGTATGTATGTATGTATGTACTTATATATGTATGTATGTATATATGTATGTATAAATGGATGGAAGTATGTATGCATGTATGTATGTACAAATACACACACACACATATATATTCTATACA
>NW_014039650.1:21530-24169 GCF_001186125.1 Sphaeroforma arctica JP610 | reverse complement strand
TATATATTATTATAATACTATTATATATATATATATATATATATATATATATATATAGATGCTTGCTTGCACGCATGCATGCATGCATGCTTGCATGTATATGTTTGTAAGCAAGTATATATGCATGCATACATGTAAGTATACATGCATGTATGTACGTATACACGCATGTTTGTATGTATGCATGCTTTTATGTGTATATGTACTGCATGCATACATGTATGTATGTATGTATTCGTGCATGTATGTATGTATGCAATGGCACACCCCGCAGCGGTGATTCATGGAATTGTTTTTTACCAAAAAAAAGTAAGCGTGAGGCCCTCGGTAAGGTTCAGTCGCTTTAAGATGATATGGGGGAAAAAATTGTAACTTCATTTTCTATGTGAAAGAATTTCTTAATCCGAAATCGGCTTTCGTCGCGGGTTTTAGAATTGTGTGTAGAAGCCAAAACCGTCTTAAAAAACTTCGGCCATTTATTTTTATTTTTGGGACCGGCCAATATATTGGCCTCAGCGACCATTTGGGGCTGTGACTTAGTGTGTGGAATATATGATAAACATAAATTACACCTCGTACAAACATAGTCGACAGCTTATATGATAAACATAAATTACACCTCGTACAAACATAGTCGACAGCTTACATATACAATACAATCCACACCACCTATATCACGTGTCCTAGCGATTGATCGGGCGGGTAGAAGAAGATGTAGACAGAGAGAAATCAGACACAGAGGATACCAAGTATGTATGCTCACTTTTGTGATGTACACAATATATATATGTATATATATATGTACATATATATACATAAATATATATATATATGAATGTATATAGGCAGAATTTACCAAGAAGATGTATACTTCTCACCGTCGGGTACCCGAGAATGTGTACGATATACAGTTACAGCTGAGAAGCTATTTTTTATTATCATTAGAGTACAATAAATACACCTTTCAACAGGATGGGAAACCAATTTCGAAAATCTGATGATAGCGCGTGTCTTAGGAATGGGCTGGCATGTCGATTTCTGCCCTCAAAAGTCCAAAATTCGTACTGCAAGGTGGGTTCCACCACAAACGGCCAAATTTTCAAGATTTCAAAACTAGATTTCGTAACTAAGTGCAAATCCAAAAATAGGGTGATTTTCTCAATCAGGTCTTTGTGAGCATTTTCCGCTATCAAACGTCCGAATCGGGTCACTATTAGTGTGTTCTGTGCCTGGCTGAAGTAGGGGTGGTTTCCTGTATCATTTTAAAGATTGCACCATAGGTGGGTGTAGAGTTACTTAGGTATGTATAGTGCAGCCTATCTTGAAAGGCAGTCATAATGTACTGATATATATTTATAATTATACGGTATTTATATTGTTTTTTAAAAAAAGGCAGTATTTTTTTTTTAAAGCAGGTTTAACAGTCGTAAGCGACAGCGGCAGACTTTTATTTAGTGGTCGCGGGCGAGAATCGCAGTCATAGTGGTCGCGGTCTTATATAACACACCTCATTATTATTATTTATAAATTCACCGAATCCACTGATTGCACAATGCACCCATGGCCCCAGGGGCCAGGCCTCAGGTCCGATAGTCCAGGGACTCAATTCCAAAAGTCCCTAACAATGACCCCAAGACCCAAGACCCCAACCCGCAGAATCAGGGCCAGGGCCCAGGCTCCCTCAGGCTCTACTAAATACTAGAGAGACTATTTAGCAAAAAAAAATCCCCCGTGGCCCATTTAATATTACACAGCCACACCAAACAACCGAATTCAAAAATAAATAAATTTCATAGCGCGGCCCTGGGCCCTGGGCCTTGGGTGTGGGGTCCTGTGACCTGTCACGGTGTCACCTGTGGTCAGTTGGTCACTGTTCAGTAGTGTGTGGCTGTGAGTCTGTGACTTGTGAGTCAACAGAAAAGTGCTTACAAAAACATTTGACAGAGAGTTGCGTGTAAAAACACATTCACTTACATACGGTGAAAATCGGTGTGCAAATCGGTCTTAGTTGATACATTCCCACTCATCACTGAACCCCAGCAAAGCGCATTACGCTATCATGGCTGCGGCCAGTGTGTCCACAGTGGTACGTATCACATCTCTAGCTCCCACATCAACAGATGAGAAGCTGAAGGAACTCTTTGAGTTCGTAGGCACCGTTAAACGCGTGTATGTATCCACTGGTGATATCACGTCCATTGCTGCCAAGGAAGCATATGTCGAGTTTGATCAACCAGATCAAACCGCTTTGGCTTTGCATCTCACCAGCTTACTGTGGATAGATCGGCCGATTACTATTGACCATGTATGTGTGTTAGCGAAGTTATTGCTGTAGGAGGTAAATGCTTATGTGAATTTGGCGCACTTGGTACTGTTGTATCTGTACACGTATTTAACAAGACTGTTGCTGTAAAGCAAACATGTGCATAATGGTTACATAGTGTATAATTTATAGTATAAAGTGCAACAGGAGCATACAATTGCGACTTTCATAATCTAGACTGTATTGGCCCAACCGACTTGTCTGTTGCGTGCACAATACACAAAACGAAGAAGTATATTCGACTAGTATGTATGTATATATATACATACACGTGAATATATACAGGTAATATATATATATATATATATATATATAA
>NW_014039650.1:19018-21012 GCF_001186125.1 Sphaeroforma arctica JP610 | reverse complement strand
AATTGCACCCCACACCACCATCATCCCCATCTCTTTGAGGACATATCGACTTGCATCGCCTCATCCCACAGGCTGATGAGCGGATCCAGTCCAGCAACCGTGGGAGGGGTGGCCACCGCAGGCCCCGATGGTATCATTAACCTGGGCAACACCGACCCCAACCGAGTGGAAGAGATCAGGCGCACCGTATACTGCGGTGGGTGTGTGCTGTATAGAGTGTGGTGTGCGTGTATACAAAGTGTGTGTGCTGTACAGGGTGTGCTGTACAGGGTGTGCTGTGTGTGTGTGCTGTATAGGGTGTAGTGTGTGTGTGTTTTAGAGTCTGTATCGGCAATACCCCTTCCAGCTGAGTTGGAGAATATCGGCTGCGCTTCTTACCACGTTGTGTTGTTTTTAGAAACGAGTGATATTCTTCCCCTGCGGACAATCATGACGTCGGAAGTTCCATGGCAGTCCCGTTTAACGCATCTTACCTGGGCTCTATGTAGAGTGAACGTATTCAGACACTTTGTCCTGGTCGTGCGCATGGTTTAATTTGTGGAGTGTGTGGTTTGTGTATGGCTTTAGGCCGCACCAACGCAGATATTCTTTTGACTTACGGATAAACATACGCCACGGTGTACTGTGCTGTGCGTAGAGTGTGCGTGTTCTTGATACACTGTGTTATCGAGTGATTTACGAACATTCTCAATCCACACAAAATCAGTCGTGTGCCTTCCGGTGGTGTTAAGCAGAGTGTCATCAATTATTGAGAAAGGTTGTAGTCAGCTCCGCATATAACGCTCGCAGTATATATATATGTGTGAGAGAGAGAGAGAGAGCTGTTATGCTAATATGTACATACCCCCCATTGCCCACCTCAGGCAATCTGGACTCCAAGACAGTCACCGCCGACCACATGATGCAGTTCTTCAAGTTGTGTGGCACCATCAACTTCGTGCGTATGGCAGGCGACGAGACACAGCCCACGCGCTTTGCGTTTATTGAGTTCACTACGCACGAGGCTGCCAACTCAGCTCTCATGTACAATGGAGCTATCCTGGAGGGACGCCCTATGAAGGTCAACCACTCCAAGAACGCTATTGTAAGTGAGCTGGCCACGGATGCATCGGTACACTGCGCATATGCACGTGTTGTTGGTAACTGCGTGTATTGACGGGCCGATTAATGGTCTTTTAGCCTTCAACATATTTGTGTTACCTTGCATAGTGTAGGGAGCGTCCTCAGTCATCATTCTCAGTGATGCAGATGCCACGGGTTTGATATTAGTCCATCAGTCCAAACAATGGTACTGGACCGAGGTGTCCTTGCTACTACTTGAAATGTGTCATCAGGTTGACCTAAACATATACTTAAAATATATATATATATATACTTGTACTTGTACTTGTACTTGTACTTGTACTTATACCTCTACCTCTACACGGAAATATAATTATAAATAGGAATAGAATTAGAATTATAAATATCTTGAATAAGATCTTACCTTTTAATCACGTTTAAGTTTAACAGGCTTGTAGATCTTCACCTCTGATAAACTTAGTTTATTCTCACCACTGTACGCTTCACCGCCCCACTCTTACCGTGTGTGCCCACATGTACCTATAGGTCAAACCACCCACCAAGAAGGCTGAGGTTCAAGCAAAGGAATACACCGAAGCACAACGCAAAATCCAAGAAGCTGCGGCTATGCTTGCAGCCTCTTTAACCACTTCAGCGGACGAGCCCAAGGACGATCGCAAGCTAAGTGTCAGTGACCGAGACAGGGACCGCGACAGAGCACGGTATGTGGGTGGATGGATGTATATGTATATATATATATATATGTATATATATATATATATATATATATATATATTATGTACATATATATATTATATGTCGTGTGTATGTGTATGTGTGTGTTTGTTGTAATATATATATACTAATATANTACATACAATATATATATATATATATATATATATATATATACTATATATATATATATATAT
>NW_014039650.1:2267-18051 GCF_001186125.1 Sphaeroforma arctica JP610 | reverse complement strand
TGTGTGTGTATGTTTAGTACTATATATATATATACATATATACTATACACACTATATATATATATATATATATATATATAATATATACATACATATATATATATATATACATCTATATGTATATATACATATACATATATGTGTGTACATGCATATATATATATATTTATATATGCTTCTATACTATTTATTTATATATGCATATACAGAATATATATGTAGATGTATGGTTGATGTGTTTGCGTATGTGCAGATGCGCAGATGTAATTGTATATTCTATTTGATATTACCTATATATGCGTTCATATGGACACTACAACTCGGGCGGATGACACCGTGAAGAATCACAGGCCAGATGTCTAAATATAATATATATATATATATAGAGTCATTTGAACACTTTTTGCCAGTTGTGTGCTCGTTTGTGTTTTACTAAGTTTAGTCAATGATTTTGCTACGCACACACTTATCATGCCCTCAGCACGGCATGGATGTTGATCTCTTATCCCAACGCTTTGTTCTGGTGCGTGCAATGACACAGTGAACCGTATCGTACAAACACAACAGTCAATAGTACGCGGACAACAATCAGCTCCATGCAAACACAGCCCATTTGCTGACCTTTACATTCTCTTCGATCCTCCATATCCATAGTGACTCTTCTAGGGCCAGGGCCAGAGACAGAGGCCGGGACAGAGATAGGGATAGAGACAGTCGACGCTCGCGAAGGAGCCGATCTCGTAGTACCAGCAAGCGGTCCACTCGTACTGCTCGATCAAGGTATGGACAGGTGTAAAGGCCGTATACCGGTTTTATAACGGTACTGGTGTGTGTGTGTGCAATGTGTATGGCTGTGCTTGTGTACCGGTTTTATAACGGTACTAGTGTGTATGTACAATGTGTATGGCTGTGCTACCAGTTTTATAACGGTACTGGTGTGTGTATGTACAATGTGTATGGCTGTGATCTACACCGCACTCGTATCCCTATCATGCTCTCTCGCTAGTATTTAAATCCATATACATAAGCATATTCGTATATACCTATCATCTACACCGCACTCATATAAGTCTTGCATCCCTTTCACACATCTTTCAGGTCCAGAGACCGCAGACGATCGTCACGCCGATCCAGGAGCCCTCGCCGAGAACGCGATCGCCGTAAGTACTGCGCATTTGAGCATCTTAGTGTTTACATAGTCTGATACATATGTTTATATGTATACCAATATGGGTGCTAGTATATGCGTGTGTATGCAACGTTAATTCACCAATATCAATCCCAATATGGGTTTCAATATAGGCGTGTGTGTAAGTAGAGATGTACACCCACTGTACTTGATCGTCAATTCACCAAACGACCTTTACTTGTTCGGTTGATTGTACCGTATCATATCTAATTTATTTATTTATTTTTATGCTTATTGCTCATCCGCAATAGCAGGTTAGAGGTGCGTTGCCCACAGTGTGTATCGGCGTTTGGATTTAGAACCGTTTCACATGATTTTGTTGGATTGTATCTGATACTTTCATCGTATATAGAAACCTAACATCTAAATAAATTCTCTGAACAATGTTACTAACAGGCCACAGATCGAGATCAAAATCGCCTCACAAAGACGATGAGAAAGCATCCCGTCGCTCGGGCAAGGCAGATGATAAAGACAAATCCAGCGATAAGAAAGGTACCGGTAAGGACACTGACGACAGATCGAGTGAGAAGGATAAAGATGCGGAGAAGGACAAAGACAAAGATAGTAACGATCAACCGAAAGACCGTAGCAGAGACAAAGATCGCGAGAGCAGGCGGGAGAAGGAGGGTGGTAAGAGTGGTGACAAGGATCAAGACAAAGGCAGTGAGAAGAGTGGTGACAAAGATAGAAGCAGAGACAAGGAGAAAGAAAGGGGACGGGATAGAGACAGAGATCGCCGGGAGAAGGACAAGGGGGGAGAACGTAAGGGTGGGGAGAAACGGGAGAGGAGCCGACGCAGCGGCAGTCGAGGTGTGGATAGGCACCGGCACAGAGATGGGGATTCGGATCGCAAACTCGCACGAGGTGATGAGCCAAGCACTGCCAAAGAGAGTGGACGGGATACGACGAAGGACAGCGGGGCGGAGGAGATGAAGGAAAGCAGTGGTGGCAAGACATCAGAGAATGGGGAGGCAGAGGGACAAGAGAAGCACAATGATGAGGAAGATGCACTGAGGTGTGTGTGTGTGTGTGTGTGTGTTCTATAGTTTGCTCTATCGTTGATCTGCTATATGGCGTTGTACATGCTTATCCATAAAATACGTTTGTACGCGTGTTATAGGGTTTAACGTTCGGTTGTAGTAGGTGGTAGCGACCCATAAATACATTTGTACTGAAGCCCACCGTGACATGCCGAGGGCTGGAATTGTAAAAGTAGGTATGCGCGGTGATAGTGTACATGTAATTTCAAATTGATAGCTTGTTGTGCTCTGGCTCATATATGCATATGTACCTACATTTGCTTTGAAATTGGACAATTTGTTTATTTGTGGTGTTGTTTCCGCAGCTTATAGCGGTGTACTTATAAAGGCAGACCCAAATTTTCTCTATACATTCCAAACTGATATTATTGTGACGTGTTGATGAACGCAGACCCAAATTTTCTCTACACATTTCGAACTGATACTGATGTGACCCAAATTTTCTCTACATATTCAAACTGATACTTATATGATGCTCTTATGTTCAGTGCCAAAACGACAGAGAAAAGTGTTCCGGAAACAAAGAACGGAAAGGATCTTGACAAGCCCGCTCCAGTGGCCACGGCAGTAGAAGAACTAGTCTTCTCACCGTGATACTATAGCCTCTTACATAAAGGGTCTGGCAGCGTACATGCACGCCCTGTTTGATGTTATATCTGGGTCACTCTGAGGTTGTGTACCCCACATTTCAAACTGTGTATGGAGTGTTGGTTCTAAAAATGGCCGTCACATATGGCTTAGCGAGGATGAGAAAGCAAAGCATGACGCAAGTTTGCTGTCTGGTAGGTGAATGCAATCTGGTCAGACATCCAATCCACGTGTTGTACTGGAAGCTACAATCGAGTGTCAAATGACATTCCCACATGAGTCTTCTTAGCCTTTTTTTTCGGTTACAATTGTAGATCGACAGATAAGGTAGTAAACAATAAAACTACAATTCATCGGAAATTCAGCGGCTGAAACTAGTTTATAATTCAAACCCGATGCCTTCGGGTGTACAACAACACTGTGACTGTCCGTTCAAGATTTGATTCACAATCAGTCAAGGGTATTTGTATCTAAATGTTCATTCAGAGCTCAAATTGTGATTTGTGTTTCAATGCGCACTGCTGGTAGTAAACCCACCGAAGGTTGAGGAGGTTTCAGCGCACTTTTTTATTATCTTGTCGTGGGTTACGAACCAAAATAACCTCCATGAAATATGAAAACGTATATTTTTCGTGGTAAGTAAACCCACAGTACCACGCTCGTCAGTCGTCACACTCATTCCTGTTCACTTGATTAAAAATACTAAACCTTTAAAAAAGATGCAACACACAAAAACGTGCTCTTTTTTGAATTTGTTGAATGTCTCTAATTCTCTATCCGCCATACGGCAGTCGGCACCAATGAGCATAAAATTATTAACGCCCGAGCCCGTGTCTAAATAAACCGCATCTGGTCCATCCATCGAACTGTTACTGTTGGGGCAAAGTCGCGAATAGTGGTTAGCGTTTTACAACCCAATGACAAAAAGACAAAACAAAGCAAAACAAAACAAAAAGCAATAAAGTACATTTTTGAGACCGGCTTTTGGTTTGGTATAAAAAAATTATCTTTAACCTTTGCCCTTGCTGCTCTGAAGAGTCAAGATTGAAGGCTAAAACTTCAGTGTTAACTCTCAACTTCAAATCTCAAGTTCCGGGATCAAAACTTCTCGGCTCTCGACTGCTCGGGCACTAATTTCATTGGAGTTTCCAGTCTGCAGAGTCAGAGGTTTTTTTATGTAAATATTGAGTGTAACTCCCGAGGAGTCTCCGACTCTAAGTATTATTGACCTCCATTTTAACACCTCGTTTTTATTCGTTTTTAGGGTTTAATCTTTAGAGAGAAGCTTATTCGATTTTTATTATTTCCTGTGCAGCTATGCTCGATGAGATGAAAATCGAGAAAAAAAATAGGTTCAGAGAAAATTCAATATTCTAATTTTTGCAATGCTGTTTTGAAATATTGTATCTCTTTTTATTTTTAGCATAGCCTTCTAATTTCAAATTGTAAACACCTATTTTTTTAAAGAAAAAGACTATGGTTAATGGTAATTCAGTATTGCTGTGTATAAATTATTAAATTTGTGCCATTGTGATTGTGGTAATGTGGTCTGTGTAGTTGTTCACACTTCACTGTTCTGCTGACAATTTTAAGAGTGCCGTATAGAGTAAAAACTATAGACATTCTGTGGAAGTCAATGGAACGCCGAGGATTGCAAGTATTTAGGCGGTTCGGATGTGCTGCTTTGGTTTAGGCCCTCCCGACCCCCGCGCCCTAGTTTTTGGGACTTCGAGTGCATTTGCGACTTTTAACTTCAGGTGATTGGTTTTGAATTGCCTTCATATTGGCGTTGAATTGGCTTCATATTGGTTTTAAGGTGAGTTCAAATTGAGAAAACGCATTTTTTTAAGTATTGAGAATTTGAGACCCAATCTGGCCTGAAACCCTATGGGTACAAACTACAAACAAGGGTCAGGACAAAATTATATGTCAAAAGTTCCCCCCCACCTAGTTTTCGGACTCTCTCCGGTGGCTAAACCTAAGTAGCACATCCAAACCATTTTATTTGAGGTTGAGAGTTTAGGACCTTTTTTTTTTAAAATAGGATTTATTTCCACAGCGGCATATCCTCAGAGCCAGACCTAGCCTTCTATTTGTTTTTAAAAACAAAAGGGTAGGCTATTTGTAAGGGTGTTAAGATTTCTCTAAAAAGGATTTATTAACACTTTTACAGCACAGACTGTCTGAGAATGTTAACGATTGTCATAGAGAATGTTGTGGAGTAAATATGGTTTTTTAAATATGTAGAATATAAAGTCTATGTATGATGAAAGATCAAAGTCAAACTGCAATGGACCAATTGTATATTATTTTTTTTAAATACATCATGTAGAGTAGTGAGCTGATGAAATATGAGTGTGAACTGTGAACTGTGAAGTCTGAACTACGAAGTATGAACACTGAACTGTGCTGTATGCGCTCACTGCACACTGATTCTGAACTCTCTGAGCAGGAGTCAAAAGAGGAAGGCGGTGAGGCCCGGTTTTTGATAAAAAATAACAAAATATCTTTTTTGTTTGTTAAAATAAATATATAAGTTTATTTTAGTTTGTGACCTTTTTGTGTGAAGGCTGAGGCAGTGAGGCCCGCCTGAGACCGAGGGTGAGATGTAGCCTCATGAGCCACACTCAACTGCAGACTTCAATACGTGTTTTACTTTTTAAGAAAACGTAGTACGTTCTACGTAAACGATTAGTTTTGAAACCGTTTTCCCGTTTTCAGGTGGTATAATGGGAGTCAATTCCAAAACCCAATTTTGTTTGGATCTACCTTCTATAGCCCAATTAATAGCTGTTATGTTTTGACAGTAGAAAATCTGTCAACACAACAAATATTTTGGTGAAATATAGTTGGCGGGGGTATGCCAAATATAACGGCGGGCACTAACCCAGACCCCTGTAACGTATGAAAACGTAGTACGTTTTACGTTAACGTTTCAATCTGAAAGCAAAAAATAAAATGACGTAAATCGGACTTCTGACTATAGCAAAAGACATAAATAGAGGCCGGACGTGTCGTCATAGAGAAGCAGTTTCCGACGGTCTTAACACGTCATCATCGCGAAAAGTGCTGTCTATTCAAGACATTCGTATTTTACTACTTTATGACTTTTTGTACGTAAATATTTATAACAATAAAATTATTTTAGCCTTAGTAAAATCATAGTCTCCATTTGTTTTTGTTTTTTTAAACAAAAGCAACAAGAAGGCGAACTATGAGTCAATAAATAGATACTTATTTAAAATCAAAATCTCAATGTAATTTTTTTTTATTTTTTTATCAAAAGAAGAACAATATGTATATATTCAATATAAATACCGATGGTCATTGCGATTTTTTTATAGATTATTATGGTGTTTTTATATTTATTTAAAAATAAACCAAATATGAATACATACAAACGTTACTTTGTTTTTTCTTTTATGTTTTATTAAAAACAACAATTTAGAAGGCTATGTAGTAAATATGTACATTTGTATATATATTTTTTATATTTATATATAGAGATGTCAGAGTGGGTCCAACTTCACACTACACAGCACAGTTAAGGTACGAGCCTACGAGTTGAACCCCAGAATTATACTCACCGTTTCAAGCACCGCAGCTTGATTTATTCAACTTCCGTGTACAGACAAATTCCTGACTAGAATTAAATATGAGGACGGATACAAAGTGCTCGGGCGCAGAGCTTCTGAGGAAGAATGTAGTGTCAAATGTCCCTGTTACTTCTGAGCCAGATAATTTAACGTTGACTAGGGGCAATTCACTGTGTGGAAGTACTTCCACAACGCAAACAAAAGCGATGGAAGCACCTAGATCTGGTTACACTTTACAAAGAAATAAACCGAAGCCGAAACAACGTCCTGTACCGATTAAGGTGGAAGTTTCTCAACGGCCAAAACCTCGGCCAGTGGTAAACAATGAAGTGTGCAGTGCATGTACGGAGGACTGGCGGAACAGCTGTGTGATTTCAACTCCGTCATACACTAAAACGCATAGTTTGCTTTCAATATCCGGCGATATGCCAGTGCAAAGTCCTTCAAATCCTGCTTTGAGTGACGAAGATTTCAGTAAAATTCCCAGCAAATCTAGTGTGTTGAATGATGTCGATATCAAACATTCTGATGGAGTCGCTACGGTATCAAGCAACTTGCGGAGGCGGCGCGTACTCGCATCTTCGGCATCTGTGGAGAATACTACACCATCTGAGATCAGAGTGATAACTGTTAGAAGGCAAAAGACATTTCTAGCGAATACCGAACAAATAAGAAAGACAACTACTTGCATGGAATCAACAGAACCTCTTCGATTTAAAGACCAAAAGAGCACTACCTCACTCGAATTTACATCACATCATGGTGATACAAGCTTAGAGAAAGATACTAGAAGGAGTCATAGTTCTCAACTGCCAAATAACTACCGAAAGTCTGCATCAAAGACGACACCGAGACTGTACATTACACGTAGCGGAAAGCTGAATGAACTGGCAGTATACCATGATGCACAAGTTGTTGCAAGGAGAAAGTCAGAAAATGACACAAAACAGACACAAGCATATTTGGAGCAGAAACGTAACAACCGACACAGTCTTGAGTTTGGAAAATGTGAAGCTCAAGTACGTCTCATCGAGTATGGCAACAGTCTCTCTATTCCTACTTCCACCCGAGAAGAGAAATTACGTTTGAAATCGCCGTCGCTTTTCAAATGGATTACGCCAAGCATGGAGTTTCTACACGGATCGGATTTAAGCAGTTCTCCTCGGGACGGGCAAGAAAAACCGCATATTAGGCCGCCGTTCAATTTCAAAAAGGCTGTATCGAGCACGGAGTGTCCGCGTAAACTGGATATAGGCAGAAAGGGCATGCAGACTTGACGGTAAATTCGACGCATACCATATATTTGTATTATATGTCTTGGTAATGTACACAGACTAGCAACCAGAGCAGAATATATATTCACAGAACATAGAAACTTATTTGTAATAAAATTCAGACCCCTATGCCAAATCGAGAGCGCTGTTTTACTTCACAACAACGACACTATTTTGTTTGTTCATTGCACACATACTTCACAACAACGACACTATTTTGTTCCTTCATTGCACACGTACTTCACAACAACGACACAATTTTGTTTCTTCATTGCACACATACTTCACAACAACGATACTATTTTGTTCCTTCATTGCACACGTACTTCACAACAACGATACTATTTTGTTCCTTCATTGCACACGTACTTCACAACAACGACACAATTTTGTTTCTTCATTGCACACATACTTCACAATAACGACACAATTTATTTTTTCATTGCACACATACTTCACAACAACGACGCGATTTTGTTTCTTCATTGCACACATACTTCACAATAACGACACAATTTTATTTTTTCATTGCACACATACTTCACAACAACGACGCGATTTTGTTTCTTCATTGCACACATACTTCACAACAACGACGCGATTTTGTATCTTCAGTATCAACTGTGAAACTTCTGAAATTTAACCTTGACCACTGCAGATCATAAACCATATCAGTAAAATAGTAGACTCGTCTATCATATCGATGTATGATTTCATTCTTAAATCTCTCAGTCAAATCGCGGGTGTCGATGCGGAGCGATCGTTCAAATCTGAAAGAAATCGATCAGATTGTCTCTCTAGTTTTTGTAACCCTTTGTGATAAAATACTATCAAATTGTGTAACGTATTTAAATGAAAGATCACAGCAGATATAAGATAGCCTGGAGCACTATTTGTCATCTGACGCTTGTCGCAAATTGAAATACATCTTGTCACGCTCTATAGCTTGCTATGGCAGTGAGCCAAATTGCAACTCAACTGTTACAGCATTACGCACGAAACAAATTAAATAGTGTCAGGTATATATGCGTCATTGACATTGGTGGTGCATTTGGTATGTGTGTAGCAACAACAAGTCTGTGTACGAGTGCAGCCCTGCTCTGGAATGTGGCTTTTTATACACCTGTGAAACAGTGAAAAGTTGAAAATATAGCCATTTTCTGTGATTAGCCACGCTTAAACCTAAATGTCAGTGAAACAGTAAAGACCCATGTATCATTCCGGTGTATACTTTCATTCTTGTGTTGAATCTCGCAGCCTAATTGTGGTTATCGATGCTGAGCAATCGGTCAAATTTGAAGCCTGGCGGAGGCATATCAGCCACTCAGACCCTTTGAACACAACTATGAGACCCCGTAAATGCCTGTCGACTAACCTCAACTGTTCTGGGTGCATATGAGTAGTGTGGGCAATACATTGCACCGAGTGCTTTCAGGACAGACATCAGGAGATTAATGCGATTAATTGAACTAGATCACACTTTGAAAAACCTGTGGTCGGCATGCACATATCCATCTATATCGTCACATCCTGATGTGCTCTACCATATCACTAACTCAAGTTATCATCTACTTCCGACTACTCGCATCAACTTGTAGCTTTAGAGTAGGTGGATGTTGAGTATGTTCATCACACTGACAAGGACAATAGCATATGTTACGAGTTCGCAGCTCATGGCACTTCGCAGCAGCTATTACCTGTGATTTCCCACTGTGGCATTCTCTAGATCCACTACCGGTTGTGTCGTGGAGCAGGGCAATGAAAACGTTCAATAGTTTCAGTCCTCACCAACTCGCAATGCTTACCCTGCTGTGAAATGGTCTTGACACATCAGCCAGTCGCTTTTGAATGCATGTCCACTGTGTCTGTGCGCTTAGTAACCTGCCACATCAAAATATTGACATACGAACACCACCCCGGTACATTTCACGTTCGTTGTTGTGGCTCTTTTCTCCTGAATTGCTTGGTAACATTCTTCATCCCATCCCTCATGCCTGGGCGTGGTGTATATCACACTACACTCTGATGAGAACCTACCACACTCTCTTGATCAGCAACCCGTACCAGCCAACAGCAGGGGCAATCCGCACATCACTCCCCGTCCCCACTCCCGACAGCACCCCCTACTGCCACATCACGTAGCCATGTTGTCCATCTCCGCGTTCTCGCTCAACGGCAATATCTCATCATCAGCGCTTTCGTCACTGTCTGCGTTGTCACCCGCACTCTCGCTCTCGTCCTCGAGCGCTTCCTTCTCCATCGCATCATCGCCGGTATCCTCCCAGTCGAGTGCCGGAAGGTCGCGCACAATATCCTCCAGTGCGGCCGTACAGAAGGTTTCTATGGCAACGCGCTCGGTGATTGGGCCATACGTGTAGTCGAAAGCGATCTGTGACGTCCCCGCCTGTGGGTAGGTGATGCATATACATTATTAAATGAGTTAGTACCTTCTCTGATTAAATGAGTTAGGACATTCTCTGAACAAATGAGTTAGTACATTCTCTGAAAGCAGCATCGATACATGCAATGTATCGTAGGTCACCAAGACACTGAGAATGTTTCTATGTTGTGGAGATTGAAGAATGATCTCTGTGTTCCTAATGTTTCAGCAGGACGAGACCAAGGAAGACGGGACGGGTCATGGCGAGTACTGCAGCTCTATAGATTTACATGAAAATAGTACTATAGCCCAATCGATGTACATTGTAAGTGATAATACTCGTACAACCTGAACTCATTTTGACTTGCTAACGCAGTTTGATTACAGCCAGACAGCACATGACAGCGTGAAGCGAATCAACTCTTTGTTGGGCGCCCGGACCCAGTACTGACAAACACGGTCCACGTATGCATTCACAACACCCACAAACAGATACAACCCGAAACTCACACGTGTCACAGCGCACATCTCTTACAATCCTAGGTAGTGGTAACACCCAATTCCCAATCTTAGCTATGAGAGCTTTATTGATAGCCTGTACACCCGGTCGATCAGCGTGGGCCAACACAGCAGTGAACACGTGCCCCTCCTCTGAGCGCTTGGCTATGATCTTGTTGTAGATGTCTCTGTGCTTGTAGTACAGATCGGCTGTCACATACTCCAAGGCATTAAGGTACGACACTGTGAGTATATCCCCACGGTCCTTTAGTAGCCGGTTGATCTCGGAGGTGCTGGCGTCTGTACAGAGCAAAACGTACGTATTGCATGAGTACTGGCTTCAAACTCCACAAAGACACATACATAGATAAACCGAGTAAACCCCCTATGTATCTCATCTCCTATACACACACAGACACACACCACACACATACCCAATGAAAGCACCATGGCCTGCCCCTCCGTCTCCCACAACTTGAGAGTCTCTACAGCCACCAACTGCATCATCGTGGGTGGTGGGGCGTGCGCTGCCAATTCGGTGTGCACACCTTGCATCCCCTGCCGTATATCACTAAATAACATCCACGTAAGTGGGCTGGCTTTCACCCGAAAGAACCCGAACTTCCACTGTCCGAAGAGGCGATGATCGTGCTTGAGACTGGGCACACCGCTTTGAGCCACGAGATCGGCAGTGGTAGGTAGGTGGGCAAAGGGGTCTGCCTCGTGCGGAGAGGAGACGTGGTGTCAGTATCAGTATCAGTGTTAGCGTCAGTGTCAGTGTCAGTGTCAGTGTCAGTGTTGGTGTCAGTGTCAGTGTTAGTGTTAGTGTGAGTGTGAGTGTTAGTGTCAGTATCAGTGTCAGTGTCAGTGTCAGTGTCAGTGTTGGTATTAGTGACAGTGTCAGTGTCAGTGTTAGTGTTAGTGTTAGTGTTAGTATTAGTGTTAGTGTCGGGGTTAGTGTTAGTGTTAGTGCTAGTGTTAGTGTTAGTGTTAGTGTCAGTATCAGTGTCAGTGTTAGTGTTAGTGTTAGTGTTAGTGTTAGTGTCAGTATCAGTGTCAGTGTTAGTGTTAGTGTTAGTATTAGTGTTAGTGTCAATGTTAGTGTTAGTGTTAGTGTCAGTGTTAATGTTAGTGTTGGTGGCGGGTACGGCAACGTAGAATTAATATGACCAGTTCAAGAGAAAGTGTCTACAGATTGCCAATACTTGTTCTGTTGCATTCACTGTCTGAGGACTGGTGGCGCGTGCTGCATGCTGAGATGCACACATGTGTGCTACTACATCTCCATGGGTGGGAATGTGTACAACGCTGGTCAGTCCGGATAAGATCTGTCCTGAACTTTGGGCAAGGCCAAATATCCAAAATCTACCGAAAAGCTTGAGGCACGGCTACATTTTGTAGAGGAAAGAGCCGAAATGAAAGCCGAGAACGGGGTTGATACCTGGAGTGATTGCTTTTTCTAACAGTATAACGGGATACTTTAGCACATCTTTTTAGGTTTCAAGGTTTAGGTGATTGTTTTTTCTAACAGCATATCGGGATACTGTAGTACATCTTATCACGAATCACGGCATCCTTCTAAAGACCATCCGCTGGACACGTTAGTACAACTTCTGTAACATTCGTGCGGTGGTAAGTGCATCACGGCCAAACCCTCAGAGACTGCAAGCTGCACGCAATCACGATACACGAAGACTACGGGGCACACACACCGTAGATAGCCAGTGGCAAGACAAGGCACCAGACACGTACACACCATCCTCTATCAACTAGGCGAATCTGTACACACTAAACTCTGATGTGTACACTATACTCTAATCGCAACAGATCAAGCCCAGAACTCCTGTGCAAAAGGTATTGGCACTCATGTGTCACACATGACTGTACAACTCCCGACCATGCGGGTGTAGAAGCACTAGTGATAAGACTAGTAAGAAGGACTAATAGGAAGTCTAGTGAAGACTAGTAAGAGGACTAGTAGGAAGACTAGTAGGAAGACTAGTAGGAAGACTAGTATGAAGGATTAGCAGGAAGACTAGTAAAAAGGACTAGTAGGAAGATTATCAGGAAGACTAGTAGGAAGACTAATAAGAAGGACTAGCAGGAAGACTAGTAAAAAGGACTAGTAGGAAGGACCAGTAGGAAGACTAGTAAGAAGGACCAGTAGGAAGTCGAGTGAAGACTAGTAAGATAGACTAGTAGGAAGACTAGTAAGAAGGACTAGCAGGAAGACTAATAAAAAGGACTAGTAAGAAGGACTAGTAGGAAGTCTAGTGAAGACTAGTAAGAAGGACTAGTAGGAATATTAGCAGGAAGACTAGTAAGAAGGACTAGCAGGAAGACTAGTAAAAATGACTAGCAGGAAGACTAGTAAAAAGGACTAGTAGGAATAACCAGTAGGAAGACTAGTAAGAAGGACTAGCAGGAAGACTAGTAAAAAGGACTAGTAGGAAGACTAGTAAAAAGGACTAGTAGGAAGACCAGTAGGAAGACTAGTAAGAAGGACTAGTAGGAAGTCTAATGAAGACTAGTAAGAAGGACTAGTAGGAAGACTAGCAGGAAGACTAGTAGGAAGACTAGTAAGGACTAGCAGGAAGACTAGTAAAAAGGACTAGTAAGAAGACTTGTAAGAAGGACTAATAGAAAGACTAGTTAAAAGGACTAGTATGAAGACTAGTTAAAAGGACTAGTTGGAAGACTAGTAAGAAGACTCGTGAGAAGACTAGTAAGGAGGACTAGTAGGAAGACTAGTAAGGAGGACTAGTAGGAAGACTAGTAGGAAGACTAATAGGAAGGCTAGTGAGAAGGACTAGCAGGAAGACTAGTAGGAAGACTAGTGAGAGGGACTAGCAGGAAGACTAATAAAAAGGATAGTCTAGTGAAGACTAGTAAGAAAGACTAGTAGGCAGACTAGCAGGAAGACTAATAGGAAGATTAGTAAGAAGGACTAGCAAGAAGACTAGTAAAAAGGACTAGTAGGAAGACTGCACAAAACACAGCATGCGGTAGTGCCACACTCACCACAGAAGGAGACAACCGTAGCTGCGGATAAGGTGATGTTGCATCAATCTTTTGGGGACGACGAACCCAACACTCAACCACAACAGCAGAGTGTGAGGTTTAATCAGTTACATGTCTCACGCAAAGATACTAAACTCAGATCCATCATCCCCACGGCCCAGCCAGCTATCCTGTACTTTACGACACGCCACAATCTAAACCCTAAAACCACACATAAAACGTTATAACTACACACAACCTACCCCTAAAGAACTCGACCGTAGGCTCAGCGTACACGACGTTAATACCAGCGCTCAGGTACTGCAAGACGCTGTCCAGGATATCTGTGAGTGAAGCAGAGGCCTGTTGTACAATCACTCCGTCAAACTGCGCGGCTGTGAGTGAGGCGAAGGTGGTCTCGTCCGTTGTCATGGCAACGATCTTGTACTTGTAGTCCTTCTGTCTGTGCAGAATAGGCAGAGGTCTTAGCAAGTCACTATGTATACGATGACTAAGCCACTGTATATATTATCACAAAGCCACTATATATACTATCACTAAATATACTTTTCTGCTTAGTTATATACAGTATGAATAGGTCTGTTAGTTCCATCGTTCCCCCAATACAAAGCTACATGGGTGGTCGGTGAATATGATATTGCAGTCGGACACGCTGTTCTATCGTATGCGTTTAAGGTCGGGTGGGAATAGGTCACAATACAAACCCCACCAGAACTCTCTCTCGCACATGTACCAGCAGGTGTGTGAGATGTCCGTCACCGTATGCACTAACGGTTGTGCTAAGTCAGTAAGCAAGCCATCTCTGAGACATATTAAACTCACACTAACAATGAGCACACTGACATGCCGAACTCATGTGTCAGCTACAAAGACAAATACACTTGCACATGCACATACAAATACACATGCACATGAACATACACATACACATGCGCATGCACATACACATACATATACACATACACATACACGTAAACGTACACTTAAACACTGTGTCGGATAGTGAAGAAATACACGTGTGCACAACAGCCCAGATTCAGAGATGTGTAAGTGGCGTATCGTATGGACTCACCTGTATGAGATGATAGGCGTGAGTGGTGACACTGCAACACAGACGGACCACTGCGCAAGCATTGGGAGAGCAGTACTCACACTAATATACAGGTGTAGTGTACATAACGCTACAACACACACATATGTAACATACAAATACACCGTCACACTAATATATATGTATAAAGCTTATATAACGTTACAATACACACACATGTATCATACAAATACACCGTCACACTAATATACTTGAACAACGCTTATTAATCATTACAACACACACATATGCATCATACAAAAACACCAGAGATACGTGCACACTGGGCTGTGAATGGAATACATCAGATAAAACCACACGGACAATTAAAAAACCCATACAAAACCGACATGAGACACAACACTGTACCACCTCTTATTCAGAGGGGTTGTACATCCACCACACACCTGTGGCTGCACATGGCGTTGTAGAAGAAGTCCAGGGTCGACGCCCTCACGTACATCAGAAATACATCATTTTGGAATAGCGATGCCCTTTCTCTGTCGAGGGTGTGTGAGGGGTATACTACGCCCGTATGTGACTGCAGCTGAGCTTTTAAGTCCGGGTTGATGGTGGGTGGGGGTTGCTGATGCGTGGGGTTGGCTGGTCTGTATCTGAATTCTTGGGATGGATCGTCCGTGGCAGGTACCGTTAAAGTCGTCTGGGTTGTGGGCAGCTCTATGAAGTGGTTGGAGATATGTATTAAGTACGGGCTATGACAGTCACGGTATACTATGTGGACATATTCATAGTATGCTCAGTAGAGTTATGGGTCTGAAAGGGAATACAATTATGCAAGTATTAATATACATATTGACAAATTGAAACAGCTATATACGAGCCAGCCACTACACTTTAGCTTCAGATATAGGCAACAGGTATTTAAACGTTGATTTTGATATTACGCCTGCAAGATAGGCGCGAAGACGTTAAGAATATCTTGGAGCCATTAGTATATGAGGAGCAACTTGGCAATTAAAATTAACATTGTAACCTAGATACTGTCATGCAAATAAGCATCTAAAAATAGATGTATATATAAATATATTTACATATATTCTTATATTTATATACATACATACATACTCAACACGCAAGCAAACAT
>NW_014039650.1:0-951 GCF_001186125.1 Sphaeroforma arctica JP610 | reverse complement strand
GTGTGTGTGTGTGTGTGTGTGTGTGTGTGTGTGTGTGTGTGTGTGTGTGTGTGTGAGCTGTCACATTTACCAGGATGTACAATTAAAAAGGACCCAAGTTTACAGCTTACCTCGATTATTTTGTTGTGCACCCATACTTCTGTTGTTGATGGCGACTACCTTATTGATGCCGTATACAACTGTAGCGCCTAATAAACACACGAGTAACCTGTTGAAGGAGATCCACGGGATTAGCTTTCGTTTCATTATCAAACGCACCATATCGAAGGATGCTTTACAGCAAGCAGATACGCCAATAATTGTAAAGATGATTCATGCTTTGATATATTTGTCTATGAATATACATTATATTAATAAATACATGCATCTGTGTCCTTGCTATATGATATATATTTTTAGTTTGACCTAATATTTCATATGTTGCCATGGTGATCGATACTTGGTATTTAGACCGTAAACCCCGTCGAAGCAAAAAAAAACAATGTTTCTTTTCTAAAAAAACAATGTTTCTTTTCTAAAAAAACAAATACAAAAAAATACAAAACTTTCTATAGGGATAATATTATCTATTTCAAAAATGGCAAGTATGTATGATACAATGTATAGGAGAGGCTATTTATGTATACAATATGTAAATAGTAAGGAAATCATAGCCTCCACTACAATGTAGTAGATTCCTAGCTATGATAAATTACAATACATACACAAATATTATAGGCCCTTCTAGTGTTAACTATGATAAAATACAATACATACACAAATATCATAGGCCCTTCTAGAGTGTTAACTATGAGGAAATACAATACATACACAAATATAATAGGCCCTTCTAGAGTGTTATTTATGATGAAATACATTCCATACACAAATATCATAGGCCCCTCTAGAGTGTTAACTATGATGAATTACAATACATACACAAATATCATAGGCCCTTCTAGAGTGTTAATT
>NW_014039651.1:24411-32250 GCF_001186125.1 Sphaeroforma arctica JP610 | reverse complement strand
CTATATAATTAAAATACTGGGATATGTCCAAACGAAATTGTAGGTAGGGTTTCGTACAATCGTACACAATAGAGTATGGAAACTATATTGTTGACCTGTTGGTGGTTTTTCTATGAAGATACGTTATCTATCACAATATTGGGATATAATCAAGGGCGAGTCTCAGGTGAAGATTGATACTTGGTGACACACTTTATATTTCCAAATACTCTCAGTGCAAAATAGTCCACTGAGAAATAGGACATGATATCGACTCCTCCTAGTCAGCCTACTCGATGTGTCCGTCTATGCCTTAAATGGGATGGAGAGCTAGGTACCGAGCGATGGGGTATAGATGCAGACATCTTATTGCACCAGCTGAGTGTTTTGATATTTATCTTTTAAAGTAGAACTTGGGGTGTTTTTTTTAGTAATTACAATTGGAGGATTGTTTCGATGCGTGAAATGAAATATTATGCATCTAATAGAATATCACATGATCTTAGTTACAGACATAAAATAAATCTAAACCGGCGTAGTGAGTGACTAGAGCAAAACTATATACACATAAACCTCAGTCTTAAATCCCCCAATCCTTATTTCATTACCGAGGGCTGAAGCTAAACTAAACCGTATTGGTACTGTATAGTCAGCCTAGTTAGTCGGACTTTTACAATGGCGTGGTGAGCACATGAGCATACTCGAGTTGGACACGCTTTTCGTGTACAACTCCGTCACGGCGCCTATACATGTTCCGCCTTCTACGTAATAATGATATACCAACTCAACACCTCTCAGGGCGACTATACAACACGCTTCGAGCTGTGGTTGCTCACCGACTCGTATGCACTCGTGCAAAGTTCAATGCGCCTGTGTGGCCAAAACCGAGTAACGCTTAGTAAAGTTTATTTTGTCTGAATAAGTGAACTCAGTCAGAAGTGCCATTGGGAATGGCGCATCTGCTGTACATTTTAATCACGATCCTATGTGGAACGAGACTTTCTCTACCATCGGGTATTGTGAAAATACCCGTCTCTCACTTATATCTTATTCTCTATTCCGCTAATTGATCCGGTCCTCAGGTCCAGTTCTGATATAGTATCCTAGTTACGGTCCTCTAGTCCGTCCTAAACTCCTCTCATAGGTCCGGTCCTCTGGTCCGGTCCTGAATATCCGCCGTGTCCCCAGGGTTGCACGCCATTGAGCCAGAGTGTACAGGTGCTGGCTTGCACTCTACGCATATAAAAGAATACTTCTCAGGTCTATTGTTTAAATGTGTGTCATGCACCACGCTCGAAGCTGCGGTTGCTCATCGACTCTTAGGTGCTCACACTGAATTCAATGCGCCGTGTCCTCAGAGTTGCTCGCCGCTGAGTTAGAATGTGCAGGGTGCTCGCCTGCACTCAAGCATACATATATACTTGCCACCCATGACCAACACTGGTGTTGAGTGACGCGTAGCGTCCTACTCTCGTTTCTTTTGATATTTTTGTTACAATGCAGCTTATCACCGTGCTCTAGTGTCTAGCAACGCGCAATATTCTATTCCCCTTCTATTTTGATTTCCTTTACAGTGCAGCGTGGCGGTGTTTTATATATAAAAATGCGCCCCAGAGAATCCTTATGTATGACGCTTTATATACAAACAGCAGCGGTACATCTATTCGTGTGCAAGTTATTTGTATGCTGTGTATCTATCTGATATGATATAATCTGAATACACCTATACTATAAAATAATGTATCACGGTAATTTTCGTTTCGTACGAATATGTCCATGTGTACTTATCATATATACTACATAATACATAGTCTCTCTATATGTGTGTTGGTAAGACGTGCATACCTAAAATTTACACCTCAGCCACCTATACTGCTGATCAATTTTTACAACCACCAATACATAATATGCGTGTCTGTTTTCGCAGCACGCGCATGCGCAAAGGTCGCAACCTTGGTCATACATTACACTGACCAAGGCCGCTCTACCCTTGAATCCTCCGGCGCTGACATCGACTCTGTACCCCATGTGTGAGTTGACTTGCAATAAGCTGGTACCCCGTTTGGATCATCAAAAGCAGCAAAGTATGAAATACTTATATCCAGCACTCCTCGTATTCCGATTGTTGCAAGCCTCCTCGCGGCAGTGGTGATGATGTATCCTAATGTCAATATCCCTTCTAGCCACAGCGATTCACCCAAGGGCAGCTGCTCATCCCGGTAGCCAAATACCGATTCCTATTCTAGCCACAGCAATTCCTCCAACGGTAGCTCCACAGCCCGGTAAAATAATCGAGTAATATCGCCACGGATTAAATGGTCTTCTTACGTTGCAATGGTTTGCTACCATCTTGTTGGTCCGACTGTAAATGGCCTATAGCCCAAGCAACGATTTCTTATTCTTAAAACTGACATTTGCTATAGTCTTATATCCACATCTCAGTTCTTAAACTCGATAATACCAAATGTTACACCTCGTCTTGGAGTCTTCTACCATAGCATAGAAACAATGGTCTAACCCAAAAATTAACCCAAGGCCCGTCACCATCAATACATGTTAAACAATTTGTGCCCTTTCGTCAATTTAATCACCATATGAATGAGCTTCGTGTGTATATAATCTCTGTGGTAATACTCGTTGAGTGATGAAACAATTGTGTTCATAGTAAAAACACGTGTTTCATAGTAACGTTTCCAAGACACTTACGAATTCCCAATCGTGTCTAACATCTCTCATCTGTTGACTCCGCACATATTTCAACAAATATATTTTGCGATTTAGTGCGTGTATCTCTTCATACCCTCCTGTACCCAGGTCATATTAAAGCCTCATGACATATACACACACAGGTACTCACATATCGCCCCAGAACGATGGTTTGACATCATTGGAAGAAAGTTTACAAAACAACAGCATCCTCTCATAGATACTTACCATATGTCTGCTTGCCGTGTTTTAAGATTTTATGCATCATAAATAATCACCGGAAGTCATATCGTTGTAGATGCTGTTGTCGCCAGTACCTCGTGAATACCTTAGTTGCAATACCGTTGTGCGCACTTAATGCATCTTTTAGTCGAAACCAGCATGAATTCGAGTGGTGCAACAGCAATCAAACCGCCTACTTTACCACTAATTCACAAACCGCGGCAAGCAGAGGTACTTTCGAGTCAGATTTTAATCCGAAAACTTGTGTAATTTTCCAAATTCAAGCTAGTGACTTTCTGATTAATTATTCCTGCGTTAATCATTCCTGAGTTGCAATACCAACGGATACCGACGTAACCTATAATATTCGCGGTTGCTTTTAAAAACTTCCCACTGGCCCTGGTATCGGCTATGGTCTCCTTGAGTATTTCTATTGGTGCACTAGCGATCATACCCTTGACAAGTTGTAGCTTGTCTTGTTCAATCTGAACCCACTATATGACCGAAATATGTCGTTGTTAAGTTTCAGATTAACTGTTGTGGTTTCACATAATATTAGCTAAAGTTTTGACGTTCGTCGCCCGCATACGTATGAACTGTGTGTATCATGTACATGAGCTCCTATACAATGATACCTAGCAAGACTGTGCACTATTCCTCTTGGTTCAGCACCGGACGGCTAAATAGGATGAAGTTGTACAATTGGTATAATTATTAAGTTCAGAACTTACAGATTTCGGGTGGCTCCTGAGAAAAAAATCATGAGCTCTTTTCAATTGCATAGTCCGCTAGACTGTCATCACCTTGAGTCGAGTCAACCCATTCTATTAGAAATTCACGAAAATTTCAAAATAGTAGCCGAATTAACGGAATAATCTCCGCAGCTTTCTGTGCGTGTGCCAGCATCCCCAAGTGGTTGTTCCGCTCGATAACTCCTTTAATATGTTGTTTTGCTTTATCTGACGCATATCTCGATTGTTGAGTCCTGGATACTAGTCGGTTTGGCGTATCATGGACCTCTGCATCGGCTTATTCATCCGGTGTCGAATCAGAGAAAATTAAGTCACCGCCTCAGCAGTGAACAATGTTAATTGCTATTGAATTTCAAGCAGTAGTTTCAACAATCGAACACAATTTTTTCGCCCACGTAGTATGTTCATTCTGTATCGTGGAAACAAAACAATTACATAACTAATTAAATTATAGTTAACTTAGCCTGTAAAGAACTTAATGTAATAAATACTGAAGCTCCGTCATTTAAAAATGCGGTCAAAACCGAGTATAGTAAAGTTTGTTATGTCTGCATAAGTGAACTCAGCGTCAGAGAATATCAAATCACCCGCATATATGGTTCTGGTCTCTTAGATACTAAATTATGAAGAGGTCCGATGAGTCATCACTTCTCGCTTATTGGATACTCTATTCTACTATCTAGTCCGGTTCTCTGGCTCCGGTCCAGAAATAATCTCCTGGGTCCGGTCCTCTGGTCCGGTCCTAAATACTCATCTAGGATACTTTGTCCACACCTCCTGTCAATTTTACTAGTAAGACTCATTCACAGCTTTGGTACAAGCCAGAGGAAATACCCTGAATGTACATGGCCTACATGGGAATTCGTTAAATGTATATACGACTTTACGGATACGTTTTCTAATTACCCAATCAAATTCTCTAAATGCGATTTTCAATTCCTTTCTCAAATTTATTTCAATTAAACATTTAAAGGTACAAGAGACTTCTTATGTACATTTAGTGACCTTTCCAGTGCGGTAATGTACCTATGGATATTTCGTTCTTTTAACAAAATAGTGTACATCGCACTGTAGGATTGTCAGCTGTTTTGTGCGCCGTTGTATGCAAACCGGTGTCACTTCAATGTAAATATTAGTGGATTCTTGCATTGCAACCACAAAACATATATGTTTGTTAAACCTGAATTATTACTATGCGCAAAAGAATCAACTGAACTTAAAATGCAGTAAACCAGCAAACTGTGTATACATAATAGCCAACGAATACAAATCAAATGTCAAAAAAAGATGTATGTAGAGTCGATGATCTGTATAAAGACGGCCTCTGATCAGTCTAAAATATCAAGACAAAATATGATGATCACATTGGTTTTGTATACTGTATTTGAACAATGACTAAATACATATTCTTCTTCCATAACTACAAAGTGTTCTAAGTCCACTTTGCGATCATATAGTCTGATTATTTGGTATGACTGGGTCATATGCTTTGCTCTTTTTAAGACAATAGCACATTCTGTAGGAGACTATAGACTAAATTTCATAAAGTCTAAACGACTACATACTTATGGTGTTGGTTCTCCCGCCAATCTCCAAGATTTTGTTTGAAGATTTTGTTTTCTTTTTCTGTTTTACCTTTTATTCAGTAGAACCTTTATTTATAATTACTGTTGTATTACCAAGGTTCATATACATGTTTACATTGCGACCATGTGAGCTATGAACCCATAGCTGTTCAATTAGAAAATATCTAATAAAGATTCTAGAAGTACGTAACACTGTGTGATTGAGGTTATTATGTCTCTTACCAGAAGGCAACACCGATCATTTTTACACAGGCTACCACTTCTAAATCATATTGTCTGCAACACAATAGGGCTCATCGCTTCCGGTTCTTTCTTACTTGACGCTTTACCCCCACGAGAGCTTGATCGTATTTCGCATAGCGTCGTTGTTTTATGACCGCAGCGTATCATGAACAAACCAGGCTTGGACGACATGTTACATTCACAGTTTTCCCGAGACCTGGCAAAAGCTATCAACCTGATGCTTTCAGTTCAAATTGGTTGTAACAACGCCTAAAATCATCCCCAAACAGCTTCCTTTCGAACTTAGGCGTAATGGCATCATTGATTGCATGCTGAATGCGAACGATGATGTGAACTCTCATCGGACCAAGCTATCATTTTTCCCTCGGCAGTTCGACAATCTTAACTTCCCTTTAATCTTCCCAGAACAACCCCGCCAACGAATATGAAGCCTGACGTGCATGTAGACATGTAATAATTTACCTCAAATTGAATAAATACTATTATTCCTATAAAGTGTCAAACCTTGTTCCTGGTAAGATTCAGTGCGCTTATACCAATGATGATGAAACAACTTTTCAACCCTAGAATCAGCCGTGAACCGCTGTTTTATTCACTGTACTTCGTTAGTACATAATACATTCCTACATATTTAATATTTAATATTGCGTGTATAATTTGTACCTGGTACAATCTAACAAACATGCCTTGAAATGTAGTAGGTATATATCACAATATACATGGTAGATGAGCTGGTCATAAAGAGCAATTTTTCTTTTTTGTGAATGACTGCATACGCTTACCTCAATCGTAGTCTTCGTTACCATTTTGTTTTAATTTGGCTCGATGCTGTCGTTTGCTAAACCTGCTAGACTTGTGTGACGAGGGTTTTGAATGAACGGTTGCCTGTATTGATGGCGAGTATTCTTAGATAAATACATGAGTAAATCGCCCTATAATTCTTGTATTGCACATTGCCGGCCATATATGAATTTTATTGTTCTTCATAAAGGAATCTCAACGTTGCGATATACCTCCATTTATATACTAAATACCATCTGTTCACCATATGGAAAATCGGCTAGTTGGCTGAGTGATATCCATCGTTTAGAGGGTTGTATTTCAATACATATATGCCTTCTACTTGAATATATGTTCTGAGATTGTTATATAACTTCATTTTCGTCGACCTTCTGGTGTATGTGGGCTTTTCAGTTTTTGACCGGATAGTTTTTCAACCAGAGAAATGTGAACCAAAGTAGACATTTACAGAATGTAACGATATGGTGCCTTCAGTCAGTCTAAAGTATGTTTGTTATTATACAAGACATAGCAGTGGAGTTTTTGTTGCCGAAGTTGCAGCATGTTTCTGTACGATGTAGTATTTAAGATCGAATGTGGTATTCGAGATCAAGTTTTGGATAGTGTGGCTTGGTAGCGATATTGCTGCATCAGTAGTATAATGTAAGACGAGCTATTGTTGTCGTGCCATGTAGGTTGCACCTACTATACTTAGACTTCACTGAAGGCTATTGTGCAATTCCCATGGGTTTTATAAATGAAATTTTTCTATGCAAGTTGAGTATTCAATTTGATTTGCCAAACATTGCTGAGAATAGTAGGTACGCATGATCGAATTATGCTCCAACTTTTCTACCTTACACAGCTTTTACATTTACGTTGGTTGGACTATGACATTTTGGAATGACTAGTGTACATTGCGACTTTCCATTTAATTTATTTGTTGGTGTGCCACTTTTGTTTGTGGTCTGCGGTCAATTTTGAAAGTGCTTTATCAATGTTTTATGAACCGAGAGCGACGGATTGGGTGAGAGCATAAGATACAGCATCGAGGATTCTTGTACTGCTTCGTTCTAGTACGCAATTTAAGATCAAACTATCAAAAAATATTTGATATCTCAACTACGATGCTTCGTTGAAATTCAAAAGTAGCCATACATATGCTTTGGAATAAGATGCGTTTGTAGTGCAAGCAACAGTACGATCACTGTACAACCGGTATAGTACTAATTACTCGTGGTTCTGACAGTCCTTCAGGTATTAGTTGTGAAATTGAATAATTAGCACTCATACACTTATGTAATCAAAGTAATACAAAGTCCGATACAGAATTGCAGTGAGTATAAATTTATAGAGGTCATAGCCATTATAACAAGCAAACCACGCTTAGTGCAAGAAGGATAGCACAAGCTCTACATACCTGTACGATCACTGTACAACCGGTATATTAATAGTTACTTGTGGTTCTAACAGGCCTTCAGGTATTAGTTGTGAAACTAAATAATTATCACTCAAACACTTATGTAATCAAAGTAAAACAAAGTCCGATACAGAATTGCAGTGAGTATAAA
>NW_014039651.1:19826-24082 GCF_001186125.1 Sphaeroforma arctica JP610 | reverse complement strand
GTTACTTGTGGTTCTAACAGGCCTTCAGGTATTAGTTGTGAAACTAAATAATTATCACTCAAACACTTATGTAATCAAAGTAAAACAAAGTCCGATACAGAATTGCAGTGAGTATAAATTTATAGAGGTCATAGCCACTATAACAAGCAAATCACGCTTAGTGCAAGAAGGATAGCACAAGCTCTACATACACTAGTATTTATATATCGGAAGAATACCGGATGTACCTTCTTTTATATTGAAGTTGTTCAGCGTAGTTTTGATATACTAAGTAGATGGCAATGGTGAAATACTATATGTCGAGATGCGCATCAGGTTCCATATTCGTTGGCGAGGTTCTGAGAAGATTGAAAGGAAGTTAAGATTGTGGAACTGCCGCGATGCAACGATGGAAAACATACGGTGCGCTAATTTGCGGCGATAGATCAGAACATTTCCACCCTTGGGTGGGAGCTAAAGCTTGTGTGCCATTGTGTGGGGGGGAAAGCTAGCCCACACTCGTAGTGGAAATCTGGGCCGGGTCAATCTGAGTATTATTGAACATGATACCAAGTAGGGTGAGTCTGGCTAGCATCCGCAATTCTGTTTCGGAGCGAAATTGACGGCTGTCTGTTGCCATTCCACACAACTGATGTATTTAGAATATCCTGGTTAGCTATAGCGGGAAGTATCATAGACAGTACAACAAGTCTCGAAGATTTGTCCTATACCAAAAGGTGGCGGGGCATAAGAAACATCTGTTGACCAGTGCTGGATGGGGGTAAATTGATGCCCGTTGTACATGGAGAAGGAAGATCCCGAGATGTTCGTGGAGAGGCTATATACCGTGGTATCCATGTCGATTGCGAAGCTGTTGTAGTAAGTCCAGTTCCATTGGCAGTAGATTAGGGCCCACCAGAATACGTCGTATCAAGTTACTGATACAAGCAAAGTGGCCGGAATTAAAAGTCTTACCTCCGGGGCACACTGGATAGAGGCATCCTCCAGTACGATAGTCGAGCAGTTTAAATGGGAGGTGTTGGTTGCTATCATGGCACAAAATCCAGATATGCGTAAAAACTGAACGGAGATTCGTCCAGAGGACCGTTACATGCCCAAGCGAGTTTTGTATTATGTCCGCTGTTCATGGAGAAAAAAGCTCCCGAGATGTTCGTGAAGAGTCTATATGCCGTGGTAGTCATGTCGATTGCGTGCTGTTGTAGTAAGTGCAGTTCAATTGGTAGTAGATTAGGACCCACCAGAATACGTCTCATGTTACTGATACAAGCAAAGTGGCTGGAAATAAACTTATCTCCTGGGCACACTGGACAAAGGCATCCCCCATTACGATAGTCAAGCAATTGAATGGGAGGTGTTAGTTGCTATCATGGCACAAAATACATATAAGCGTAAATATTGAACATAAATTTGTCCAGAGGACTGTTACGTGTCCAAGCGAGTTTCGCATTAGCGGGGCGAGTGGGTTTGTAATGTTGACCGAGTCAAGATGTAGTCTCATGTAGCCACCATGGTACCCCCGCAAGTTGGCGTGCTGGAAGTAAGCCGCAGAAGCGGAGAAGCCATACGCGCTGGTACAGGAGTCTCGGGAATGCAGTGTCTGTTTAAATGATGGTTTCTACTTGTATTAGTGTTGAGTTGTACCACTCGGCATCCCATATAGGTAGAGCCCATGCAATTATGTTTAGGCCGTAGGTTAAACTTTTAGCCCCCTGCCCTTTCTCAAATAAAAAAGAAGCTAGAAGTTTGTTCCATGACTATTCGGTTTGCATTTTGTGTGTTTTTTCTTCTATATTATTGATGTATTCAATGTTATTTTGTGTGTTTTTTCTTCTATACTATTGATGTATTCAATGTTGGCCACACTTCTGAATATGTAAATGACGAACCAAAACTACAGAATCCGTCCGGTCAATTAGGTTGTCAAATATTTAATCAGCATAAGATAAGTTAGATACATGATCGGAATTATTCGTTCTATCGAATTTCAATTATGAGGAAAAGTTGTTTTCATCATTGTTTTGCTGAATTCGCAAAAATCTGAAAATTTCGTATCGAATCAATCGTAAACTACCAACAGACACATGAGCACCAGTATCACATTTGCCGGGCGGTTCCTTTGTACCATCTAGGAACCAGATTATCAGAAACGCCATTCCAAAACCCAAAACCAAGGATTGTTAAATACTGATTTTGGATCCAGGATCCGATATTTCTGATATTAGAGTGATCAGAAATATAGCGGCATTACCGGTAGATGATACTGGAACTCCCGCGTGTGAGAGAAACACTTGAGTAGAAGTTGAGTCTAGTGTAGAAATACCAAATAAATAAAGACTCAATGCGAGTCCTTCAGCCTAGGATTTTTACTTAGCTGAAAGATTCGCACTTGAAAAGAGGTCTATTGTTTCTTTTGGTCATGTCTTATCAGCTACTCTCAAACTCTAAATTTTAACGAGCTCCTTACTACGGTAGGTCAAATAGCTAAGAGAGAACACAAGAACAAGAGTGCCAAGGTGAGCTTAGCATACTTTTAATATGAACTTGAACTAAGCTAGGAGGTGCTGCCGAGTTGAGGACAAGAGGTACACAACAACAGAGGCGAGCACTCAAACAAGCGAAGAATAAGCGTAGCCAGCCCGAACAGACAAAGAAAGGTTGGAGAGTTGCGAAAAGAAGACTGAGCCTCTTCTCAGTGCAAATCACGAGAAGACCAACAACTAGGGTGATTGTGTCAACTGAGAACGTGCTTGTGAGAACTAAGTGAGAACAGGTGTACCTAAATAGAAAAGTGTCAAGTGTGATTGATTTATAAATGTTGGGAAGATAGAAAACATATACAAACAAGAGCATACACAAACAGGGGCCCTAAGAAAATCAAGCACATGTGGCACACACACCCTAAATGATAAAGCACCAATAACCACAAGCATGCATCAAACAAAAAACAGCATGAACTGAGCTAGAAGGGTTACATAAGAATGACTACAACTACATTCAGGCTTAAGAATATTCCAAGCATAGAAATACAAATCCGAAACAATTCCAAGATTAAATGGTTATATATTATAATATGAGATCTAAATGGTAATATATATTATAAGAAACCTAGACACACAAGTACAAAGAAGAATGGATATATAAACAAACTAGAAAACATAGAAAATAGTGAGTCATACAAACAAGAGCGTACACAAACAGGGGCGCTAAGAAAATCAAGCATATGTGGCACACTCACTCTAAATGATAAGGGAATCACTACAACTACATTTAAGCTTAAGAATATCTCAAGCATAGAAATACAAATCAGAAACAATTCCAAGATTTAAATGGTTATGTAATATAATATAAGATCTAAATGGTAATATATACTATAAGAAACCTAGACACACAAGTACAATGAAAAATGGATATATAAACATATACAAATTAGAAACAAATACCAATCCCTCGTATATAGAAAGTCGGTAGTAAGGAAACAGTTGGTCGTCTAAGCATCACTTAGCACACTATCCGATATACACATTTCAACATCCACCGAGTTGCAGAACTCATTGAATGTAGATGATAAGATTGTGACCACAAACAATTACTAAACATGAAACTAAACCAAGGTACACATATATGAGATATACAATTACATACTAAAACAGCGACATACTTTCCAACTACAGGAAAAAAGGCAAGAGGATATATAAATTACATATTACAAAACCAACCATCAAATCACAAACTAGGTTTTGGACAGGTCATGATATATAAGAAGGTAAATCGAATCTAAACACAAGACATCTCGAAAAATACAATAGCACTAACACAATAGCACCCATACCAGAAAGATTATCAACACAAAGAAGAAAATAAATATATAGTCATAACGAATATACACGTACGGATAGGTGTTTGACGATCAGAACGAAATCGGCATCGGTATAAAGTATGCACATATCACACCAAAAGGCAAACAGGGACCCACAGAAAACAAATATTTCACAGTAATGAAGAATGAACTACACGTTACACAATGCAATTCAACGAACTATAAGTATCCAAACCTTAATCCAGGAAACACATACAAGTACCAAAACACATGGAGGTCATAGATGGCATCAAAGTCACAAGCAAAAATACATAACTCATACTTGACGTCTGGTAACGACAACTATGCCATAAACGTCAACAACAGTCTCACCAATGTACAGAGATTGTTACACACGAACCATTGCGCAGATATTTACACACAAGAATATACAATTGAG
>NW_014039651.1:0-19806 GCF_001186125.1 Sphaeroforma arctica JP610 | reverse complement strand
CGTTAGTAACTACGTACTACTAATATATATATATATATATATATATATATATATATATATATACATATATATATAGATATATATATATATATATATATAAATATATAGTATATTCACAGACCACGTGAGTTACGCACTGGGCAGTGAGAAAAGCTTGAGTGAATTAGTATATACGAACAACAAATAATAAAAGACAACATAACCTGCTAAACAAATTTATTCGTAAAAGAATAGATATAGCCCAAGGCTCTTTAATTCAAATTTAAGCAAATTATACACGATAAAGTCAGTAAATGTACATAGAAAAACGGAATTGTCGCTAAATGTACATTTGTACATATTTGTTCAATATTTCAGTACGTTTTCATCGGTAAAATAGGTGAATATACATTTAGTGACTTTTCCACATTTTCAATGTACATATAGCGACTTTGTTCTACAATTAATATCTCACAAGCTATGGAATTTACGTACTGCAGAGATACATGCAAAGACATTGAATGAACATCCACGGTATCAAACCAAGCACGAAAACAACGATACACCTATGCATAAACATATAGCAGGAACATAACACTGTAGCTCGAAGCAAGGTCACGGAATTTTAAGTTTGTACAAACACAGGAATACACGACAATCCATAATCCATGGAGAAACACAGCCAGAAATCATAAGGCAAACGAGTGAATAGTCACACACCACAGTACACGATATTCGCAGGCAACAGTTCGGTACACGAACACAATCCAAAATAAACCAAGTTCGCACACGACGAATTCTAGAATTTTGGTACTCACTACAAGCCACTAACCACAAAAGAAAAACCATAAACCAAGGTTGTCAACACAGCAAACTGAGTTGACACAAGAACTAAGTTTACAACAGACAAGACAAACGAACAAATATAAACCAGAGTTTATCCACTAAAACCATAACCCTTCAATAAAAACCCAGATGTCAAGGAAGACGTCAAATTGAGCCAAACAAGAGTGAGACACTACATCGGGGACTAACACAAAGGTAAATCACCAAAGTTAACATGAAAGGTGTCTGAACAGAAGAGTTCATTTATGTTAACAAATACAGGCAACAATACAGCACATTGTGCACACCACACAAACAAGTATTTTAACATTACAATGAACACTGAACACACACAACAGTCAATGACTTCTGCGCCCTATCAACGGACACGAGCAGTACGAAAGAGCTTATACAATGCCAGTGTTACAAGCATCCTCACGCACGTGCACTCCGAACAATGGTTAGGGGGCGATGCACATGGATGATGAATCCGTACCAGCTAGAGCACCAATAAATCGAGTAATGAGCAAGTTCACACAACAGTCAATGACTTCTGCGCCCTATCAACGGACACGAGTAGTACGAAAGAGCTTATACAATGCCAGTTTTACAAGCATCTTCACGCACGTGCACTCCGAATAATGGTTAGGGGGCGATGCACATGGATGATGAATCCGTACCAGCTAGAGCACCAATGAATCGAGTAATGAGCAAGTTCAATGTGGTCATAGACAAGACTATTTACAAGGGTAATGCCTACATTATAGGCATTCTAGTGGACAAGCTGTACACACAGACGGCAGACGATCTCAATGACATAAAAGCTTTCCACAAACTTAGGAATGCCGTTCACAATCAACAACCCAACAAATTGAAACCAGAAGTAGATCAATGGCTATCAGAGTTATACAATAAAGCTATGAAGAACTGTGATAAATGTGATAGGGGTGGACTACAAAAACAGTAGGTATCTTGGAGACGGGGATTTTTACTATAGAGGTTGACCCAGAGGCACTTTAATTATTGACGTTTATTGTCGTTAAATAGCTGAAAATGTTCGTCTTGACGAGTTAGCCACGCATTTTTAATGTCATCCCGGTCGGCCTATTGGTTTTATATATCCATGCGTAGGTATCTGATTCGTGCTTGCCTGGCTTCCATTGTATCGCTTTCAGTATCGGAGTCGTTATTCTCCAGTGAGGATCTGGTATAGGGATTACCAAAGTCCCGATTTCCAGGGTTGCGTGGTAAGTGAGGATCGATATTACAATGTTCGTACGCCTCTTTTAAGTTCCATGAGATCATACATTTATTCAGGATTGGGTCGTCTAAATGATGGCCTATGGTCGCTTCAGAGCGGTATAGGTTAAAACCTGGTTTTGTAGCACCACTAGTACTATTAGTAGTACCAGTGATTCGTCTTATAGCTAGTACACCAAGATAACTTTTCCTTGGCATACAAATCATATCTGTTACGTTCTCTGCGATAGAGTTGCGAGTGGTGTGGTAGCTGCTAGCTTCTTCCAGAGCTGATCCAAGGAGATTTTTTGACGTCGAGAACTCGAAGATCCATTCAAACGTTTGTTGCTGAGGATTAAGACCAACATCGGTCACAACAAATGGCCTCTCGTCCCCAACATTCAGTAGACCCGAGGGCTAGTTTTTAGCTTTCAAGTGTGTCGTAAGTGCACGCTAAGATAGCTGCATCTCAACGTTCTCAACGTTCTCCCCCCGAGGGAAATGATGTTCTTTTATTAGTAATCGTAAAAATCATGACTCTTCTAATTAATGAGTTATGTGCCGATTTATAAATCCTTGACTTCTAATTGATGAGTCATGTGCTGATTATATTAATCGTCAAAAACTAAGTTTTTTAAATTCTTCTGATAAACTTTAATAAACTCTAATAAATCTAAGTTTAACTCTACCTGGTGTATTCCGACCACAAGCCACCCCCCCCCCACCATTTACCCTCTGAGAGCTAGAGCAGTGTGCTTGCATGTGACAGGCATTTATCCTCTGGGAGCTAAAGCAGTGTGCTGGCATGCAGGCAATTAACCTCTGGGAGCTAGAGGGCTCGAAAACCACGGCTCGAGCGCGCCGTCATACCGAATAGTCATGTTTCTAAGATAAAGGTTGGATATGGGCAAGTTGGCGTTTACGTGTCCGTGTCTGCGAGGCCTTGTGGTAGGCCGCGATATCGTTGGCATCGTCAAATGCCTCCGCTGTTTCCCACGTCCGTCGTCTTTTTCGTCTTGTCAGGTGTTGTTCGAAGGATTGAGTAGCCTGTAGCGATATCCAGGACGTGAAGGATGTAATTGTTCTTCCTCGGGGACTCAAGTGGCATAAGAATGTAATCAACTTGTATGTGGTCCTACGGGTAGCGCGCGTCGATGCTGATCATCGGATGAACTTACGTAGCATGTCTTGACCCAGGCATGTAACACACTGTCATTTGACTTCAGCTGGCGTCCGGCCACATCTGGCCTTTATGTCGGAGTTGTTGAACTGTGTCCATGGTAGCCTTGTTCGTGGTAAGCTTGCGTGAGTTGTGTACGGCGCTGTCGTTCTTCCGGTGTACCCTCTGCCTCTGACATTGCCACCGATATTTCCCATGCTGTATCTAAACACCTAGTCGTTGTGAAAAGAGTGGCTCTAGTTTGTAACCGGTTGGTGGACCCGCTCGTGCGATCACCGTGTGCCCCCCATGGTGTCTTAACACATGCGTACTTAGCATACTTTATGAACGTATGTGGCGTACGTGGAACCAGCACTGGTTCTGACTGTAGCAACTACTTCAACAAGTCAAACCACGGCGCTCTCGTAACCCAAGGTAAGCATACGGTTGCACTTGCACTGTGGGCTCTTATCTTGCACAACATTCTAGGTATCTTCCCCCATGGTGGATTTATCCACCCGTCTACCGTCGAACAGTCGTGGGCAAAGGCGCCTTCCCCGTCCTCCTTCATCCAAAATCGAGGTAGTTGAGCGTTAGTCGGGTCCACAAATACATCTATGTCATTCGGACCGAAGTGTTTCTGAGCTTGTTTAAAGTAACTAGGAAATAATTGCCAACAATCTGTATACAATGTTTTAGGTTCGTCTCGCTCCGCTGTACCCTCGTGCACTCTGCTCAACATGTCTGGTGGCACGTTTGCTTCCCCTGGTATATGTGATATGGTGAAGTTGAACGGTGCCATGATGTGGTGCCATCTCTGGAGCATCGGATTAAGTTTAAGCTGCGTGTTCATATACACCAGGGCCTTGTGATCTGTGAAGGCTGCAAACCGTTGCCCATCCAGGTGCTCCCTGAAATGTGTAAGCCCATACACCAAAGCTAATAACTCCTTCATTGGTGTAGCGTAGTTCTGCTGCGCATGGTTCAGTCTCTTACTAAAGAACATCAAGTAGTCTTTCTTTCCGATGACCCAGTGGAATAATACTCTTCCCAAACCGTAATCGCTAGCGTCTGTTTCTAAGTTCAATGGTATATCGTCGACCGGAAAGTGCAATGCGACTGTATAAACAACTGTATCTTTTATCGCCTACCACGCCTGCGCATGTCGTTCCTCCCAGCGATCGCCGATCAACTCATTAGGTTTGAGCTTGCAAAATTTGCACAAGGGTGCGACTGTGTTTGCGAAGTTGGGAGATGCTCATGGAGGTAGTTCGTCAACCCTAAGGCGGAAGCGATGTCCTTGTACCATAGTGGGGTAGACCAGTCGATTAGCTTTGCCTATTTCTCATGCTCAATGTCGATGCCTTGCGCGGATACCTTTTTCCCTATGATCATAACTTCCGGGGATAGCAAAGTGGCACTCAGCGGGATTGAGCTTAATGCTATAGTATATCAAGCGTTGGATCACCTTCTGCACCGTCCTAATATGTTCGTCATAGTCGTCGCTAGCAATAACTATGTCGTCGATATAGTGATGGACCGGTATGCCGTCGAGTATCGTGCTCAATGTACGTTGGAACTGTTGTGTGAGAACATGGAGTCCAAACGGTGCTGATGTAAACGAGTACTGAGAACGCTCGTCTGTGAAACTAAATAAGTATTGTGAATCTGGATGTATCGGCAGCCTGTGGTATGCTGCAGAGATGTCCAAAATTGTGTAGTACTTTTTACTCTTTAGTGGGGAGATAAGTTCGTTGACCTTTGGAATCAAATTTGACGGCGCACATGTCTAAACATACCCTCACCTTCTTCACGTTTCCTTCCACATCGAACATCGGAACCGCTAGAAAAGGGAGGTTCACTGTTGTCGGTGTCGTACGTTTCGTTATTACCAAATCCGCCAACCACGTCTGCACTTGCTCGTCTACGTAGGGCAGCCATCGGTCGTATTCAAAATTGCTCGTAGACCTACGCATGTGCATAGCCTGTTTACGTTTGACTGGGGTGGTAACTTCACTCCCTGCCAAACGACATCTCGCGTTATCGGCAATCAACGCGTTGCGAGCCGTTGGCGTGCGTCGGCAGGCTCTGTCGTGTTCGGTGCTTGTCGGCGTGGGATAGGTTCGATGAGCTCATCAAGTTCTGTAGGATTTATCGGTGTGAGAGGCGATTGGATACCGCCTATGTATAGTCCCAAACCTTTCAATATTGCCCCACTATGATGTCCATTCCTGCAGGTAAATTCATCAGTTCAAGTGATCCGTCGATAATCTTGGTTCCGTATCGAATAGGCAATACTTCCGTCGTTCCCAGTCAAGGAGTTCGTACCGCCTTGCCAGCTAAATGAGGAAATACTCTAAATGTACATGGCCTACATGGGAAAGTCACTAAATGTACATACAGATTTTAATAAGTTGATTTTAATGAGTTCTGTTGAAAGTCTGCGTCCGTTTGGCACCGCTCGCGTGCCCGCCTATGGTTTTCCATGAGCTGCGTCATTTGTTCCATGATGGGGGTGTGCATATTCTTACTGTGGCCCTTGGCCAGCTTGCGAAACGCGGGGTCGACTGTGGCTTGCGTCTCATGCGAGCAGATCTGTTCGATTTGTAATTGTGGAGTCCACTTATTTCTGCTTCGCTAACACTTGTTCACGCGCAAAATCTTGCAAGGATTGGATCTCACCCTCGGATAGAAGACCTTCCGATCCTGGTGATACATACCCGAATCCGTGATGTGGTTGAGTGCGGCCCTGAATATGGAACGACGGCTTGTCATCGTCCCCTGATGACGTGTGCTCACGTTTGTGTGTGCTGTCCGATATCTCGTTGGCAGTAGGGGTGAGCGTGGACCGGTCAGAAGAAGTACGTTAAAGACGTTGTTCGTACTTGTCAAACAAAGGCTGTTGTTGCGCCATCAACTGAGTTAGTTTCAGTGTGGAGACCTGTTCACGCCCCGTACCCTTGTTAGTAGTAAGTCGGCGATGACGTCTACGCTTGCTGGGCGGTAGGTGTGGCTGGTCGTTGCCTGAGGACGTAGAGCCGGATGTTCCCGAAGAAGAATGAGTAAGGCAGATCGTTACTAGCTACATATTCACCAGTAACGGCCTGACTCTGATCCGCACGCAGGTCGGGAACTCTCAAGACTCAGTGTCGAATACGACGTCTTCCTCTGAGTGGTTAGGCTCAACTCCGTGTGCTGTTGATGTCTGCCTACCGTTAGTGAACGTCGGGTGACGAACCTCTAGACGTGCCTGTTGTTACCCCTCCGGATCCTGCTCTGATTCTTGGCTGGTGCGGTCTTGATTAGATTGGCGGGGCTTTGTACCGACGTTCAGGGTTTAGATGTTGCTGTCTATGACTTTGGCGTAGGTTGGACATGGTGGAGGAAGTGTGTTTCAACGGAGATCTTGAAATGTGTGCGAACGAACTCGGAAAGAATTGAGTATAAATACCCGTTTCAATTCTAGAGTCCATCCCTCTAACACATTAAGCCTCGACGATTGTCCTCGTGGAACAGTTAGCCCATTCTCGACTACTTCAACTTCACCCACAGAGTGGTAGATGAGTCTCGACTCACCATCCAACGGTCTGATGTCTTGCTCTTCCTTCGAATAAATCCCTTGCTGAGGTACGTCCCGCTTGTCGGAACATCTCTTAAAACCTTTGTAGTCTGCTCCTACTCCGATGTGGCATCAAACCTACTTTCGGTGCACCGTCTCTTACTCCATAGAAAGCTCCTGAATTCTCTTCTTGCTTTTCTTACTTCGTTTCCTCTGCTCGTCGTGTTTCGTCATGTGCCCTTGCGGTCGTCGAATTATGTTCCCTGTCATATATGGTATGTCGTCAACTATTGCGCTCCTAAAATGCTCTCCAACAAACAACGCACCCTGAGCGTTCTCCTAAGCTTCCCCATTTACCTGTTTTACCTGGAGGTTCTGTTACATCGTATACGTTCTCACATCACACATGCATAATTTAATAATGTACCACTTGCACCGCTCATGTTACGTACGAAAACACCCTTATATGATCCTAAGGAAGCTCACTGGTGCTTACTTATTGCTCTATGTACACTCCCGTAACTTATTTTGTCGACGAAACCCATATATAGCACTCTTCGTACAATCTTGGTTGTAAACGTCTTCACTTGGATTCCTGTTTTGGTGCAATTTCGTCACTACCCGCTGTAGTAACCCTTAACTTAATTATTCTAATTAACCACTTCTGTATATTCGTCTTGGAAGCTACAAATCTATCGGTTAAATCATTCGAAACTAACCTATATTCCGTGCTGAATAAGGTTGTCATTAAATGCGCATAGGTTGCCGCTCAACTTCTACTTCTTGATTTCGTCGGCTTACCAAGCTTCCTTGGCATAAATTATTCACTTTCTTGTCGTGTGCTTGGTATGCCCGCCGTACCCTTTACATATATTATCTGTAACGCTTGTCCTGCCTGTGTTTTGGTCATTGCTTGGTACATTCGATCGTCTGCATCAACTAATGTGTGCACTGTATCATCAACTAATGTGTGCACTGTATCATCAACTAATGTGTGCACTGTATCATCAACTAATGTGTGCACTGTATCATCAACTAACGTTTATTCTAGGTGAAGACTATGTTCTAGTTTGTATAACTCAACCTTCAATTATTCCGTGTTCTTGTAAATCAAATATAGTATTCTACTGATTTCTCTATGTCGTAATACTAGCCGGTTCGGCTCTATCCATGTACACTTCCCATTTCTGCCACCGTAGTTCCTAAAGAGCCTCCTCTTTTCCTAACAGCTCCTCTCAACTAGGGTTTAAGCTTGTTACTTCATTGCAAAATTCTACTCATGCATCACACCCATTCAACCTTATTTGCCTTTCCTAATATGTAACTACTTATCTGAGTTTTCTGGCTGGTTCTCTGTCTTCGTCATTTGATCATTCTGGGCCCGTCCTTGTCGTTCTTTTGCCATTGATGTACTTGACTGAGAGGTTTCCTCCACGGATTCGACTGTAGGAACAGTTTCTGCCTTTGTACTCGTTGTCCAAACGCCGCTGGGAGCCGGCCAGATAATCTAAATCGTTCAAGATGTCGAGCCGTGACGTTACTGTTAATTCTGAACCTGCTTTCATTCACCTCAGCACTCGTGGGTGGTTCCCCGGAGCATTCATGTGGCCATCCGGTCTCGATTCTTCCTCCGCTTCACTGCTTCTGTTTGACATTAATGAAGGCATCGTAGCGCTGGCATCACTACTTGTGAACCCGCTATCCTCCTCTTCGTTAGGCAAATTTTGGAAGATCTCGTCATTTTGTTGCGACATTCCTTAACAAAAAAAAATCTACTAGCTACCGTCTATCTTTGCTAAAAAAACTAACAACATCTATGGTAAGTTAAAAATGTCGTAAGTGCACGCTAAGATAACTGTATCTCAACGTTCTACCCCCATAGAGAGGGAGACGTTGTTCTTTTATTAGTAATCGTAAAAATCATGACTCCTCTAATTAATGAGTCATGTTCCGATTTATAAATCGCTGACTTCTAATTGATGAGTCATGTGCTGATTCTATTAATCGGCAAAAACTAAGTTTATCAGATCCTTCTGATAAACTTTAATAAACTCTAATAAATATAAGTTTAACCCTACCTGGTGTATTCAGACCACATGTGGCGTCTGAGAGACTACAGGTCTCAGGTCAGATTTTACAGCAAGAAACCCTCGTGATATATAGAATTTATTTCAGAGTTAGCTCACTCCTGAGAGGTAATCAAGTTTCTGGGTTTTAGGTCTCTCTCTCTCTCTCTCTCCAGTTTCGTGAAAATACTATCTCTTTTGAAGTGGCGTCTACCGAGAAGATATATGTTGTGGATGGAGATGATGTTCAATCACCAACATCTTCAGCAGAACGTCGTGAAAATTCAACACTCAACTTTGGTCATGAATGCAAAGATACCAAAGCTATACATACCAAAGAAGTTGAATATGCGCGTCTAGACTAAGAAGGAAGTGCACATGAACAACCTTATGTATGAGAAATAATTATGTTTTGCTTCAGACCTCGGTAGAGTGCTAAAAGATATGAAAACTTTAGACTGATACACTCTTGGTCTATAGATTGAAGCGACATCGATTGGCTGCGTTCATGCTTCAAGTATGTCGCCCAGCCATAGAAGTACTCGGCGCCATTAAATGGATGCAAACCCAACTTATTATATCAAAACACCAAGCTGGTTCAGTGATTACACTGCGCCCATGATACCACAACGTGGTACCTAGTTCTCCACCCTATTTAAGTCATAGTCGGGAACATCTAGTTGACTTTCCAGGAGAGCTCGACATGTCCTATTTCATAGTAGATTGTCTTACTCTGTGTGTGAGTACTTGACTATATATCATTTGGTTTCTGACCTGGCCCGTGTTGTAAATATATATTTAATATTGGTGGAAAACTATTATATTGAAAGAAGCACACTGTAATACCGTCGAGGATAGAGTTCTCAAATTTAATGTATAGCATAGTGTCTCCCGATTTCCAAAATTTGGAATGCTTTGATCGGCACTATACATCCTTCACGCTTTGTACGCATTCCAGATTTTGAGATCTATGTAAACATGTGCTTCTACAGTGTCAGGAACCCGGTATTTCAAATCGAGATGTACCTTCTGATATAGATGCCCTTAATGCATCTGTTGATGAGCTGACTGCAAAGAAGGAAATCGCACACGATGGCTAATAACTATCAAACAGAAGTGAATACCCAAGCTATATCTTAAATAACTTGACTCCGACCTGGTGAAACTTCATGTCACTATGGGTAATAACTCCAAGTGATATTGGTTGCTATCTATCCTCGTGTTGTAGGGTTTTTGGTCACAGAAACATATGTGTATAGCAACGATCATCGCAAAAAAGTGCAGATATAACTGAAATAAAAATACTTCAATGAGCCATGCGAACAAATCGGAAGAAGTTTTTATCTGGTCAGACTAAACCGTAATCATCAACACGATCAGCAACATGGTGATCTTTTCAGAAGCACGCGTAACCTCTAATGGAAAGGTAAAAGTTCTCGAGATTAATGAACGCTCGCGTGACGTAACACTACCATCATGATGAGTTAAGAACTTGTGAAGAAAAGGAGGCCTCTTATGAGCAAAATATGAAGTGTTAGAGCGTAATGTAGTAGACTTTAATGCTATTCTATTTCGACTTCTCTATAACTAAATCTCACGTTGATCACATGATGCCTTTCCGCATAGGTTGTGACTCGCATAGGGATGCAGCTATTTATATATATAGAATGTTGCGGTTGATAAACTTAAATGACCCTCGGGAGGCGGTTGACAAACTTCATCAACTCTCGGGAGTCGGTTAAGTATCAACTCAACTCTCGAGAGTAAGTTAAGCAACTTGATTAGCTCCCGGAAGTGAGCTAACTCTGATGATTTCTAGAAATCAAAAAGTACTTCTTGCTGTAAAATCTGGTTTGCGACCTGTAGTCTCTCCGAGACCTGTAGTCCCTTAAGATGTGTGCCGATGATAAGTGCTACTACGAGATATACCAGCTTGTACATAACGGACACTGGAGTCGTAAATACGCTCCAGCTTGCGCACACTTTTTTAATGAGGTCAACGCCTGTGACAGCAAGCCTCGTATCAAATTGGCATGAAAATTTTAATACTGGATTCAATCCCTTCAGAAACAATATAACAACTCAGGTGAGTGTATTGTCATATTATTTGTATACTGCAATGTAATATAGCTCTGATATTGATTCGATTTAGATTCAGAGGTATCTGATTAGCTTATTTCAGTGGAAAACATCGAACGTGGAACACAGACGACTTACCTTTTGCTAGCAGACCAGAGATTTCCGAGAGTGACACCATGGCAATGGACATTAAATTCGCATCGGCCGACGATTGAGCAAATACCAATCAGCCAGTGGTAGTTAAGATGGCACAGAACAACGACATTATAGTCGCTACCCTAGCCCCTAAACTTAACAGGAATTACCGTTACAAAACTTTCTAATATTGTTGAATCCATATATGCCACCATCTAGCACAGTCAAGGTATCGATGCCTGACTTTGCATGTAAGAAAATAAATCTAGTACACTGTAGTAAACGAACAAATCGAGAAGATGTTAGCGGATGGGGTGATATGAAATAGCTAGCAACAAATATAGTCAACCTAGCACTACTGGCAAATAAAAGATGTTACAGTATATAGCATATAGATGTTTAGTGCAGTATTTAAAACTAACAGGAAGTCATCAATTAAAGGTATCTTAGCCACCGATTGGAAATATAATCCAAGATGAGTTAAGCTAGCGCAAAAGATATTTGCGATCATTTACAATATTTTTATATCACGTGATAATGTACAACTGTACAAAAATTTGAAGAACATCAAATCATCCTTTAGGTGTCTTTCAAATATAACTCTTAAAATACAAAACTACAGTGAGGTAACCCACCTTGGCAACTTATTGTTCGACTCTTCAATAATTTCATATAACTACACAGGACTACCATAACAGTGTTTTGTCCGTTACATGAGTCAGATTCATGGCTCACAGAACTTGTAAGTATGACACAAAGCGAGTCTATATTTAAATAGAGAAATATATATCTTTCCATATCAGGGTACCCCAGTAGTCCAAAAGACCTATTCTTATCAGAGTTAAAGAGTCCGATGTTTCTCTCTTCAATAACTTGAACGCAAAACACTTCAAAGACAACACATCATGATGTTCTTGCAAAAATAAATAAAAATAAACTACAAAGATGCCAAGAAACGTCAAACTCTAGCTCGATCCTTGTATTAATATAATGTCGAAGATCATATCCCCCTTGGCAGCTCTATCATAGTGGGGACAATACGTCCCGAGCATGTCGGCTATCGCAGCTCTACTATATACTCTTTTCCAAGCAAGGCGCGGTATTTCGATGGGGCACACTGCAACTGAAAGCACTCACTTGACCCATCAGAAAGCAACCAGATTTCGGAGAGGTGATATGCGATCAAATTCTAAAATGAGAAGAATGCAAAAAGCATCAGACAGTGTGAGATGTATCATGTGAAATTATTTTGGTTGTTCAACCCGAACGCATGATTGTGACCTATACCGTACAAACCTCACAGATTCTGTTGTGGTTTCTGTATCCCGATTTGACATTGTTCCCAGGATGAAGAAGGCTCCTAATTCGGCTATATATAAGCCAATCAAGAAACGAAAATGCGAGAACGAAATATATGCACGCGATTCACACCGTGAACAGTGTGGTATACGTATTTGGAGTGTTTCATTTACAACAGCCCCTCAGAGTGGAGTGCATGAGGAGAAGATTCTCACAACGACCCAGCACAGCAGAGTGGGTTACTTGACGGAAGTGTGTACTCACTGATTCCTAACAAAGTGGTACAATTGTTATGTAGCATCCTTTAGACGCTCAATACGCTGCATTAATTACTACCTCATGAGAAAAGCAGTACTTCGTCTAACCCACACGTTAGTCCTTCCAGTAGACTTGCCTAGCGTAGACATTAACAAATAATATGTCAAGGTTATGAAAACTCACCGAGCGAATACTGCATCACTTTCGGACCACTGTGTTCCTCTTTCCGTGCGATGTTTTTTTTTGTGATATGCAGACGTTCAGTTCGGGAAATATTTTTGGTCACTTACCAAAAGCCACTAATTCTGATAATGTGATATCCTATACTTTGAAACAGTATATACACAAAAATACTGTGCGGAACAGCCGTTACTTACGGGCTATGGCTAGTAATCAATAAAGTAAAAGTTGACGTGTTGTGCATACCTTGACGGCTGGCGGTGTTCGGAGACTACTTTTTTTCTTCGCATCGCCTCCATATGATTCAAGAGCCCAAGTAGCAGCATCGGGTGAATCGGAAACCTTCGTATGGCCTGCAAACACTGTAGCACAGAAAGCGACCGTGGAAACTATCATCATAAGCTCAAGCGCACAAACAGAGTACGATACGATTATGTGAGCGCCCACTTGAATATCAGCCTCCTTCATCAATTGCTATTGACGCATCAATAGCAGTTGTTACACCTGCCAATCTGGGCGAAGGATCAGAGTTGTACCAGATGATCAATTTAATTTGATACAAATATGCGATTTAGTGTCCTTTTTTACCGCTTGAGGGGTTCGCTTGTACTTGTGCTTTTGCAGCTTGTCACCATGAGAAAGGAGCCAAAAGAGTCGCTGCACATACGGCCTGGTTTGAGATAAAATCATAGTATACCATGTTTTCTTCTTTGTCAGACTTATCCTGTAGTGGTTGTAAAGAATGTGTGAAGCAACGTCAAGAGATTCTCTTGCTTCACCTTGGTGATACTCCTAGCTATAAGATCAAGATTCATCACCACTCTTACCCATTCTACAACCAACTGACCAACAACATGTTGATTTACGATCTTGGAATCCTAAAATATTTGAAGATGTGGCAGATCACTGCGCTCTGTGCCTCATAGAAGACAAGTTGGTGCAGAAAAACAACCTCATCAACCCGACCGATTTTTTTTTCATGAGTGCCACCCTCAATGTATGGCCGATCGAGTACGTCAGCTAGTTTCTCATAGATAGCAAGATAGCTACTCAATGTACAGATTACCGTCCCATACGAAGCTTATTAAAGGCATGTAATCACTTTTGTGGAAAGGTACGAGACGGGCATTCTCTGACACGGTGTAAAACCCGTCGCAGGCTCGTGCAATAACTGAAACATAAGGATACAAATTTCTCCCAGGCGCGGGTAATTTTGTTGACGATGAATTCGTCTGCACAGCTCAGTTGAGATGAGCTAACTTATTAGTGGGATATCCTAAAATTAGATAAGCTAACTTATAGATGAGCTAACTTATTAGTGGGATATCCGCCCCATACGAAGCTTATTAAAGGCATGTAATCACTTTTGTGGATAGGTACGAGACGGGCATTCTCTGACACGGTGTAAAACCCGTCGCAGGCTCGTGCAATAACTGAAACAGAAGGATACAAATTTCTCCAGGCGCGGGTAATTTTGTTGTTGATGAATTCGTCTGCACGGCTCAGTTGAGATGAGCTAACTTATTAGTGGGATATCCTAAAATGGTGGAAATTAACCTTGGCAACCTTAAACGGGCCGATCAGCGTTTATTTACGTAAATCAATTTTTATACACCGTTCGAGACCACACGGATTCTCAACTCGGTTTTGTGATTGTTGTATCGTAATTTTGCCACTGTGTTTTCTCGTAAAACCATTGCGTAGCCCATTGCGAACAATGTTTAATAAAGTCCCTTTTAACAGCAAACCATATCCGTCGAGCGCGATCTCTGACTCGTCCGCACCTGGGACAGTAGGAGAAACAGGCATCACATTTTTGGCTATAGGCGAGCAAAATAGCAGAAGAGTGGGTAGTCGGTCGAGGCTCTCGTCGAGTGGCCTTCTTTGTACCCATGAGTTTGGCAGCAAAAAAGCCTTCTGTCTCTGATTGACCAGTCTCTCGATTTTTAGCCTGCGAGGCCGTTCAGATTTCCACTCCAAACTCTGACTAGGTTTCCCCAAAATGAAATCAAGGCTTTATGAGATATACATACGTACTAGACGGATACATACATACGTACTAGACGGATTCATACATAAGTACTAGACGGATACATAAAGTATGCTATACAAAGATTATTTATACATATAGTTTAAACAGGCAAGGCCTGTGCAATACTCATGACAACAAAGCATATATACCTCAAATACCAGCATAGACACCTTTGCTGGGAATGATAACGCCGTTCTCACATATGCAATACTATTTGTTAGAAAACTTCCAGTCGGCTCGAGTTGAGGTTTAGTATTATGCAAGTGGAAAAGACATTCTATGAGGAAGACAGCCTAATTAGAGTAAGGAAACCCAACTATTGTGGACAAGGGACTTTTGATTGTTAAAGTTGAACCTTGTTGAGAATTTCCGCTACGGCAATTATAATTTGTTTCGCTAGGTAGCCTAACTTGCACCAGGATCGTACCAGGATCGTTATAGACGGAGCAACCACAACCATCGGCTTCAATACAATTAGACATAGCTCTCATATCTCAGATATATTTGAAAACACAAATTTGAAAATTTATATCATCAAGAAATTGCGCATATAAGGCAAGGTAGGAGTGTATGAAAGTTTTCGGTCATTCCCAACAACACACTATCTCTTTTTCTGAGGGTAAATGAGGCTGTACTTTTAGATTCGGGTGGAATTCAATAGATACGCCTACTTTTTACACTCTGCTTACTCACGCAACGTATATACTATAAATCATAGATATTAATGCGGCGCGTCTTCCTTGCGTTGATATTTCAGGTGCAATATATGCCAAGTTGAAATAGGGGAAGGAAGTGCTGGTTCCGACGCCATTGGAAAATACTGTCATAATCGTGAACTTCTGCGCAATATACATGTATAAAACGTTCATTTGTTCTGGCGGGTACACCTTCGTACCTAACAAGTTGTAGGTGATCTCGTTCCTGTCTATAAACTGTTTGGCATCTCTCGAGGTACGATGAAGATGGTTCTAATAGGACCGACCCATATGGAGTTGTGGATGGTGCAGCCCATGCGACTACGGCTGACAGCTATTTAGAACTGTGTCAGCAGATTGTATCAAGTGAGTTTGCAAAATGCTCACCTCCTGATTTGTGCTACACATAATCTAGGTTTTAGTTTCTAAATCTAATTTAAGCAGGACTTCAACCCTCGACTATACACGGTCACCGCCTTCTAATGCATCGGCCGGCATGACACTACATCTTAAATCACTTCGAAATTTTTGCGGTGGTATGCATAGCTCTTGGCATCTAGCGGTTGAGATATAGCAGTTGTTTAGCGACGATCGTACACCATGCCAACATTCACAGTGGATTGTTGATTTTCATTCCGTAGTCGATGACCATTCTGCTAAATAGTTGATTGGTGATGCCGTGAAAATTTCAAACATATACTTTTGTCAGCTTCCAAATTCCACTCGACTGAAACTTAGATAAGGTAGTGGTTCGGATTCTGTACTCTTCCTTTCAATAATGGCGTCAGGCATATATAACTAGGCACTACCATCTCAGTCCGTACTTTTCTGATATAGACCGTCCATTCGTCGTGCGTTTCTTTTGACTCTGTGAAAGTGCATACCTCGACATACAAGTAAATGGGTGTCTGCATGAACAGATTGACTGACAACACCACTGTCTTAGGTCTCCACCACGAATCGAATGTCCATAATGCACCGTCGACAGCTATCACACCCGTTCCACGCCCAACCCATCAATGGGAACAGGCCTCTGGCTATTCTACGCTTAGCCCGTTATTAAGTTGTCGAACACCAGCAGAGAGCTTTCCAGTCTTGTGTCAATTTTCGGATGTTCACTTAACACCCGTAAGGAGGCGTACCATGCCACAGGTCAGCTCCTAGATCCTCGTTCTTCCCTTCGCTGTTCATGGCTTGTCTCATGCCGACTTGCGATTCAGCCCAGCAACGCGGGTAGAAATAGCAAGCGATGACAATAGTCGGACATGATTGCATCAGCTAAGACCTACTGCTAAGACCTACTACCGCTGCAGATTCACCGTAGCATTCGCACGATCCACCGGCTGTCTATAACTACACGTGTTATCGGGTCATACATAACGGTGATCACGGTACGACACCGCATGTGCTGGAAAAACAAAATCCAGTAAGAAGAGCTCGCTTTACCTGTACACACGTGTTCATAATATGAACTCACTCGCGCACCCACTGCGGGGATTCTAATCCACTTCCACGTTCAAGGAGCTCGGCGTTTTATGAGAAGGTCCGCAGTCACCGAAAGGTCAAGCATCTACATTTGAGTATGAATGGGACATCGTATGCGTGTGTGCGTGCGTGTGCGTTGGGTGCGCGTTCGCATCCCCTTCCGTGAGATGTGTGTGGCTGTACAGAATGGTCTTGATGCCATCGGATATGTCAGCCTCGCCCGTGTATTCCGAAGAGATGACTCCAATTCTTGAATTGAGCATCACCGGATGCCTATCACTATCAGTCGTGGCTGTCCTCGATCTATCATGAGTGAGCAGAAATGAAACAAATGAGCTTCCGATAACAAGAATGGCGGAGTGAATCCGCATGACAGAAAAGAAAATTGCTGTCTACGTAGATAAATCAGCGATCGAACCTGATGACTTACTTCTTACGGGTGAGTAATGGTTCAGTCTCCCTACGTTGCGTATGCAGCCCGTCGCTATCCGTGAAGCTGCTGAAAATGCAGAATTTAAAAGTTACTAGCAATTTTCTCAAGTACTAAAGGTTGCAGGAATGTGAAACTTCGCAAATGAATATTTTACCATCCTGCACCGAAGTAAAGAGCAGTGTGAAGCTGGCTTTCATTGTGAACTCGTTGCTGACTATCTATGCATCAAACGCATAAAACCAAGTACTTTCTGCACGTGGCAGACAGCGTGGATATCTTACAACCAGCATGCACTTACCTCTCGTCAGCCTCGCACTTCCGGCCCTCTTTCAGTACTAGCGCATCGGGCACTCGGTAGATAATAACACCCACAGTCAACACAACAAGTGCCACACAGGTGCTAATTTTCAAGGCCTCGGTGTGCTCGCCCATTAAATATGGTATCGAGAAACACACCGTCGATAGGGGTGTGATGACGGTAAGGACTATAACCACTAACGCCGCACTTGACTTCTTGACCAGGAGTGCCTGAGGATAGCATTTGTATGGCAAGACAGTATCAGGGCGATGGATTTAAGTGTGAAGCAAACTACTTAAATATGTGAAAGTGTTAGTCTAGTCGGTCCAGACGAACGGAAACGAAAGATGACAATGAGAGCGTTTGATAGCTGTGCCATGATCATCTTAAAATCTAGTATGGTTCCGCATTCGCAACTGACCATCCTAGATATGCCTCATGACAAAGTGTGTAGCTCTAAATACTCACCCTGCTGACTTTGAACGATGCATTGCATGCTGCTGCAATAAAATCCATACATCGCTAACCAAATATATTTGCAACTACACACGAGCTCCAAACTTTCAAAAGATACATACAACTTTACAGTCCATATTTACCTGCACTATCTGGGCGGTGAGCATAATCATCACGAAGCACGTCAACAGCACAGGAGCTTGCTCGCATCCGTCTCCATATCCCCGGGCACACTGAAGTGACTCTTTCATGTACTCTCCAAAATCACCGGGCGCCACAGCCCCAAACTTTGGGATGAAATTAAACACGCTCAGCACACACAAAGACAGAAACTGGGCCAGTGATGACCAGGCCATCATGTACACGACGTTCACGTGCGCCTGCGAGAAGGCCAGCTCCTGAAAAACACTCTGCATGCCCATGGGTACCTGACCCAGCAGAAATACCATCGACCAGAAATACGCTGGGGGTTGGCTTTGTTGGGCGTTATTTTTTGCACCAGTGCTTACTATCGCACTGCCGCTAGTATACCTGTAGGCATACGGATATGTACTCGTTTGCGTTCCGCTCGTCAGAAGCTCGTGCGAGTGCATTTGAGCATCATCAACAGCGCCAGGAGATATTTCGAGGCCCCCACCCGGACCTTTCGATCCGATGAACAGAGGGTACAGCTCGATTATGACTCCCATACAGATCATCAGAGCGCCTAGCAGCTGCAAACGATGGAACTTGGAGCCCAGAATGACGATGGACATCCCCATGGTTATGGGCATCACTGCTTGTACCATAATCTGCTGCAGACTGCCTGGTACGTGCGGATTGGCGAATATGACGCACATACCTGCGATTGCAGAGACATAATAAGTCAATACACGTCAGAATTGATGCTGAATCATCGTCCTGGCTAAATGCTTAAGGGCGGAAACTACGACGCCACATTTGACAACAGAAGGCTACTTTACGAACAGTCTACTGATCCCTAGTAGAAATACTGGCACAGTTTTAATGACAACATGACGCTCATGTCGCTGTATAGAATACAACTGCATGACTCTAAGCCAGCAAATTCGGATTGGTAATGCCAAGTACAAACTTCTCGCGTGAAAGGGTCTGAAGAGCAGCCCAATTCAGTATTTCATACCGTTCAAGGCATTCAGGGCTCCGACAACGCAGAATTTCAGGTGTAACGAGGCGGTTTTGGTGTGCTGTGAAAAACCTCCCGATTTGAACTGAATAAATAGCACCATAGCGAAGAACAACGGCACAAATGCGAAGGAAACTACCAGAAGTATAAAGTACGGAAACCTGTGCATGGCATAACCAGTTTTCTTTGTCACCAGCGCCTGCAACTCGAATTTGCACAATGTAAAAGAAAACACGAGTAAAGAATTTGGTCAGAAAAGTAACGGCCTCGTCCCAATCAGATTACGAGCAGCTTGATACATCACGAGCAGCTACAATCACGGTTGATATTAATTTAAATATCCGAACGTACAAGCGCTTCTACTAAAACAATATAACTCTCAAGAAACACACACACACACACACACACACACACACACACATATATATATAATACACACACACACACACACACACACACACACATATATATATAATACACACACA
>NW_014039652.1:22823-32489 GCF_001186125.1 Sphaeroforma arctica JP610 | reverse complement strand
GTTAAGGCGAATCCGAGAGACTCATAAAATCCTATCTTTAGAAAAAAAATAGTAAAAAGGAAAAGAAAATACTCTTGATGTCTTTTGTTATTATCTTAACCAATAACTTTCCACTTATCAAGTATTACCGACTTAGCCTTCATCATACTGGCACATCTGGTTGGCTGATCGGAAGGTAAACTAGGTAATGTTAATAGTCTCTAGAAACCTATATTCGGTTGAGCCATCTCGCTACCGAAGCATTCAGATATAAATAAATTTGGAAAGTAAATATATTTCTATTAATAGAACTAGACCGACTCTTATGTTTGGTATTTTACTGAGGCCTTTTAATGGCCTTGTCCAAATATCTGATATGTAAAATGGAAAAGGTATTAATTAATAAAACCATTAAAACCATTTAGGAAAACTTAAGTTCCTTGTACTATTAAGAGTACGTTTATAATTTATGTACTGCTTAAGAGTACGTTTATAGAGCATGGTCTAATGTGGAGACCCGGCTATTACAACAACGGGAATCACGTTTTAAACTTATCCGACCTAGGAACATGGGAAGGCAGATATCGGGGACATGGTATATACACAATACTATAAGAAGAGAAGAGAGACATGAACATGTGAGTGAGCTTATCTGGCGCCAGGACGAGCCACTGACACTATTAAGACGAGCAGCAAGTTAATCGGGAATAAAGATGACTCGTGGACATGAGCATGACGAAGGAAAAAATGATGAGCAACGAACATGAAGATATATATCGGACAAAGTAAGTCTCTATGGGCAAGAAGTAGATGTGACACGTCACATTAAGACATATGCAGAATTGGTATGAGAATGAGTGTTATTGTAAATGTTTAGGCAATAGTAGTATGAATGCATGAAGTAGTGTCACATGACGGGTGTTTCAGTAGGACAAGAGGCACACGCGTAGACATCATGAACTCAGCAATTGGTATGCATCTAGGTAGTAGGGGTAGCCCAAGATAATGACTAGTCGCGATAGGCATAGCGCAAAAAAACAAAAGCATGAAAGGGACATCATAAGAATCGACATGAGACACGCCAAAGTACCTCAACAGGGTTGCATGAGAGGTTGTATAGCCAGTAGCGAAGAAGAAATGGATACGGAGTACACAGTAAGAGTGGAAGAGGGGTGAATAGACAGTCATCGAGTAGGTCCTGGATACGAGTGGTAGCTAGCAAGTGTGAGCACGTGTAACCATTAATAGCGACGCAAGAAGCACGTGCGATCGTCAGAGGAGCACAAAGCCAGAGTAGAGAGCTATGAAAGATAATTACTCCACACGGGAGTTGTAGAGAACGTAAAGCCCGGGAAGCCCATGTGGGTTCGGACGAGAACACTCCTACTCGGTATTGTATTACCCGGGTCTTCGTATAGAATCGACACATCATGTGGTAACTTAGTGCAATAGCATGAACATAGTAAGTTACGAGTTATACACAATAGTGGTAGAAGTTTATAATACATAATATGTAAATAAAGATTTTATAACTACTTCTATCATGACTAAGGGATGTTTATATGTATGATGCATACCTTTTACCTTAGTCTAACTCACCATAAATGGCCAGTGAGATTACCTGGGCCAAATCAGTATTTACGACGTATTTACGACGTCTCATAATACTGCCAGCCGGGCGAACGAACGTATACGCAGAGCTGGTGGTCGTGAATTTAAAAACGACATTTATTTAATATATATATATTTATTTATTTCTAAAGAGAAACGGATGTATTTATAAAAACTATGCTATTTCATAGAAAAACTTATAAATATAAATCAGGTTATATTTTGGGAAAAACCTTCTATAGTTATAAACTGGTTTTGTGGACAAACACGAAAATTGCGAGTGGGAGATACAGTTGTCTACACACTGAAAAAATTCCCTCTTCGTAAGAACTGCAAAGAATGCAAGAGTACCGGAACACATCATCAAAATGATTGAAAGTCCGCAAAGACTTTTGACACGGTACCTGCCGAGAAGAAACGTTGACGGTACATGATGTCTAGTATAGGCCGTATAGAACCGGAAGAAGACGAAAGAGTACTACTCCCTGTATATTTAAATGAAATAAAAGTTAGCGCGTTAGTTGATCCCGGTGCACAGACCACTGCTATAAGCACAAGACACGCGTTAACTACAGACATAGAAACTATAAAGTTCGATTTCACGGTGGTGTTAGCAAACCAAGAAGAAATTTCTTGTACACAATTAGCAAAAGACCTTACAGTAGTCTTAGCAGACTACCGACAAATAAATACAGAAGCGGTAATACTTGAAATGAGCCCGCAGTACGACATCATATTAGAATGTCAGACTTGTTTTCATTAGGTATAGTGATATCAGGACTGCCAAGTAATATTAAACCTGATAAAGACCAATAAGAGAAAGATACATTATATTCTCCCGAAGCACCTTCAAGCAAAGTGAAGACACTAATTCCAGATGTAATGGATACATTAATGGAATTGTTGGTGCAAAATAGACGTCTGAAAATAACAGATTGGGCTATATTTAAGTTCAATAAAGGGTACGTAAGTCTGAACTTAGAGCAAGCACTTTTTACAAAATTGAAGTGTCCAACAACAAATTATGTTTCTAGAAAACATAAAGGGCAGGTTACTGCCCAGGTGAAACAAAAGATGGGATCGTAGAAGTGAGTTATGCACCAACACCAGTTAACTTATAATTGTTAGCGGTGGACCAATATAATTCAGATAGGCTTTGCGTAAATGTAGAGTGTGTTTGGACTTGTCACCATTAAACAAAATAATTACAACACACAGCTTTCATGAGCTGTTAAGAAAGCTAGACGGAGCGAAGTTCTTCTCAAAGATAGGCTTAACGCAAGGTTATCACCAGATGAAATTTTATAAAGAACACAGAAAGTAGTTCAGCTTTCAGTGGAACGGAGTGAAGTATCACTTCAGAGGGGCACATTTTGGGTTACATATGCTGCCCTCATTCTTCCAACAAGTTACGATGGAGCTGTTTGCAGATCGAACGGATTGCGTACAAATATATATTGACGATATAGTCATAAATACGAAGATCGCTGCAGAACATAAACGCATAACGAAGATAGTACTTGACCGACTTAATAGTACACGGTTTAAAGTAAATGAGAAAAGTGTCAATTTGCCGTAAACAGAATAGAATTGTCAGGCTACTTAATATCCGATAAAGGGATAGAAATTGACCCGGATAAACGAGAACACTTGTTAGATTGGAGAATACCCATTACAGAAAGGGATGTAAACTCAATGTGTGGCTTTGTAAAAAAATTTACAACAGGAGTACCACACCTTGTAGAATACATGGAACCTTTTTCCCATCTAAGACGTCATAAAGGCAAATTGGACGAGCTATGGATATATATATATATAATGCGACGACGCATTTAAGATTCTAAAACAGAAAGTAATGAAGGCACCTGTCATGCAGTTTCCGGTGGATGGAGTAATATTCCAAGTAGCTACCGATGTATCTAATATGGCGGTAGGTGGAGTCTTATACCAAATGATTGAAGGTAAACCACGATATGTCATGTTCTACTCATAGAGTATGAGCAAGAGTCAACGAGCATATCCTACTGTGAAACAGGAACTATTAGGCATAGTTACTGCTCTACAGCACTTCAAGGACTATCTATATGGTACTACCTTTGAAGTAGCATGTGATCAGTAGTCTTTACAATACATGAAAGATATGAAACCTGACTCACAACTAGTTAGCCGATGGCATGATACCCTGACTATGTTCTCGTTCAATATAACACATATACCAGGTAAACATAATCACTTACCGGATATGTTGACAAGGCTAGTTCTAGACTATCAAAAGACTGTCAAAGAACTTATGGCCACAGATTGGAAACTAAATCGCAAATGATTCGAATTAGCAAGTAGAGCATTTGGGAAGTTTACCATAGATATGTTCGCGGCAGAACATAATAAACAATGTGAAGATTATAGAAGTCTTACACATTCAAAAGGAGACGCCTTTCAAATAGATCTGTCAAAACACAACGCTTGAGCAAACCCGCCGTGGCAATTAATACCACAGCTTCTACAGTACGTATAAATACAAAATGCCGAAATAACGTTATGTAGTCCTTTAAGGAAATCCGACCCTTGGCTTAAAAAGCTAAAGTCAATGATACAATATGAACCAATATATGTAAACATAGAAGTGGATACATTTTTATATATGGGTACCCGGGCTGTAAAGAAGACCCCTTGGATGCATACCATAATATGCCGGATAGGTCCAGCGAAGAAATCGAAATGGACCCCATCGGACACATTCTTAAAGAAGCTGGAAGAAAGTACGATTCCTCTTAATACAGTCCAAGCTCCTACCAAGCAATATGCTAAGGAAAACATAACAAACAAGACCTCATAAGGAGAAGTGTTAACGATGGGTCAGAGAACGTCAACGCAGGTAGATAAGCTAGCTAAAGCATTCAAGAAAGGGTTAAATAGTAAGTTACCTGAAGCTCAGAATACAACCCTCGAGGCGTTATTGAAGGACATGCCAGAAGTTCACGATAGACTTATGACATTGTTTAGTGAAAGTAATGCTGTATCAGCAGCATCAGCAAAACGCACTTCGACGGGCGAACAAGAGTTCAATGATGATGAGCAAGGTCAAGAGACTGATATTGAGGGAGAAGACGAATCTCCCTTACAACGTGACATGGATACAGAAGAACTGATAAGGAGAAGTGTTAACGATGGGTCAGAGAACGTCAACGCAGGTAGATAAGCTAGCTAAAGCATTCAAGAAAGGGTTAAATAGTAAGTTACCTGAAGCTCAGAATACAACCCTCGAGGCGTTATTGAAGGACATGCCAGAAGTTCACGATAGACTTATGACATTGTTTAGTGAAAGTAATGCTGTATCAGCAGCATCAGCAAAACGCACTTCGACGGGCGAACAAGAGTTCAATGATGATGAGCAAGGTCAAGAGACTGATATTGAGGGAGAAGACGAATCTCCCTTACAACGTGACATGGATACAGAAGAACTTGAAGTTCACTATTGGGTTGTACAAGATCACAATCTAAAACATGTTAGTGAACGACCTACTCTACGAGATGCCCAAGAAGAAGGGATTGATCATCCCAGACTCAGGGCGATAATACGTAAAAACTACAACTCCTGTAGGATTGCGAATATAATCAGATCAAGCGTTATGGATTCGCGCCACTAAAAAGTGTAATTATTGATCTGGTTAAGTTGCCCATGTCCAAGCATACAAAGTCACAGTATTTCTGCCATTTATTTGACGTAGCTTCGAGGTATAACATCTTGCAACCGACAAGAACCAAGACTACACAAGAGATTTCGGAAGTCATATATACTGTCTTTAATGACCACGGGTGGCCATATATCATGGCGACATACAACGGCTCAGAGTTTTGCGAAGACGTAACCGCCGCAATGACTAGTGTCTGGCGTGTGCCATAAACGTGGAGCGCCCTATAACCCTCAGACTCAAGGAGCCAACGAGACTAGACACAGACGTATGAAAACACTCATACGCGGTCAGTTAGAAGACTATGAAGGTCATTGGCCCTGCCATCTTAAATGGGTTCAAACTATGATGAACGAGACTACTGACCCGGTAACTAAGATTACTCCCGCACACTACTTTAGGGGAAGAAGAAGTGCTTTACAATTACCGTATGACGAGGGGAATCAACCAACTACTGATGTACCATGGTATGAAAGACTAAAGCGAGTACAAGAAGTGGTATACCATCATCTACGAGAGATGAAGAATAAGGACTTATTAAAAAGACAAAAACGTTGGTACAGTAATCGTAACATACAAGTGTTCCAAGTCGGAGACATCGTAAAACTGACCAGCCGTTATATGGATATGAAACCCTTCTGTAATAGTATTCTAGAAATCTATAAACAAATCTTGCTATATTTAGCTTAAGTGTTATGTTCACATATGACCAACGTCATTCGCCTGGACGTACGTTTCGGGGACAAACACGAAATTGATCATATTGTATGACAATTTCTGCTAACGATATGGTTCATTCCTAACTTTATTTTCTTGAATTAAAAGCACATTCTTTAAACATTGATTTCGTTTATAGGGATAGTAATATAGATAGTAGCTAGCGAGCCACGAAAGCGAGTTTTACAGTATTTCGTACTCTGCACTAACCCATTCCATGGCACTACACGGCGCAGACCCGATCCGTACCACATAGGTGGGTACGCTACTTAGTAGGTCAGCAAGCGAATACATGGCACACTCGATGTTGTCAGTTTTTTGTCAGCACCGGCCCGAATTGGCCCAGCGCATATCCTCCATCGTCGACTCACTTGGCCCAAGCTTCAAACGGGAATTTACTGGCCACTTCTTCCCATCGATCTCTCACGAACCAATACAGCGGCTATAAGAGCCATACCATATGTACATACATTATAACATACATACGTTCATACTTATTAATATTACTACATCGCATATAAAAGAAGTCGGCAGGGATGGTTTGAGATTAATCGTTTCCAGTCTTACAGGTATACACAACGAAGCACCGAACAAGATGCCGAACACACGGAAGAGCCGTCGTCAACACGGGCTTGAGCCCGAACAGCAAGTACATAGTACGAGCCACCAACGAGGCTTTAAGAGCAGGGTTGGATCAACACAGGAAGTAGGCAGTTGATCATCTGGGGAACAGCGAGGGGATGCAAACGAACCATTCCGAGCGACTCATTCAATGTTGCAGCGAGCCCTAGCGGACCATCAGACCCGCCTACGTCAGGGTGAGAGTGCAGCACCTCCTAGCGAAAGCAACGAGTCATCCTCGTCGAGCAACAACACGCGGAGAGGTGACGTCAGGGGTTAGGAGCGCCAGAACGATAGCAGCAGGGTTCAACACCAGCAAGGACAGGTACGGCCTCGTCAGAAGCGTCGTCCTTACCGTCAAAATCGACAGGATGCGAACAACGCACAATCCAAGACGGATCAGCTGTTGAAGAAACAGCAGGAATTATTGGAGAAATACGAACAGCGGCTGCAGCACCTTCAAAGACAGGCAGCGGGGTCGCTAGCAGACCACACGGTTTCCTCTCAAGATCAGGGCCAAGAGGAAAGAGATGATACATCTCAGTCGCCGGCAGCACCAAACAAAGAAGGTGAGCGTTTGGAGTTTAGGATTCCAGGTAGCGCGGCCCGGCGGATCACCGGATACAGTTACTTCAAGAGCATCTATTTTGCTACAGGATATTGTCTACGCAAAATATTGGATAATCGACATGAGAGATTGTCCGGCGCGATCTATTCGCAGCAGCAGAATCAACGATTCGAGGCGGATGTCTTGCGGGAATCACTGCCACGACACGCAGCGTTATCAACTCCTACGACACCAGTAACTCCACCGCCGGGTAGTGATAAGGAGTCCCCTCCAACACCGGAAAGTATTGCGGCAGACCGCCAGGTACTTCATGCGCGGATGCTTAGACTATCCGAGAAGTTGTGTAAAGTAGTCGGGGCGAATGATCTACCACAGGACGAAGCCCTACGAGGGGCACTAGAGACTTTACGAGTTACACATGACTCTCGACCAATAACCAAGCACGAGCCACGAGAACCGAGAAGCTGGCCAGAATGGCCGTCGAATATATACCAACTACATAATGTCTTGGAGAGAGATACGAAGGGAGCCCTATTGGAGGCGCTGAAGAATGCGCAGATCTCGGGCCCAGACGCGGCGTGGAGCTTGCGGTGGGGTTATAAGGTCATTAGCCATTTTGAGGCTGAGCAATCGACCTTGGAATACATTAAGTCCAACCACCAGCGGTTAGTTAACTGGACACCGGAGTTACAGATGTAGCATCTAAGGACCAGATTATCAAAAAGCCATTCCAAATTCCAAAACCCAGAATAAACAAATATTGAGTTTTGGAATTAGGATTGGAATATTTCTGATATTAGAGTCATCAGAAATACTAGCGGTAGAACCGGCAAGCCATACCGAGACTCCGCGTGTGAGAGAAACACTCAAACTCAGTTCAGCTCTCTCAGCTAGGGACTTTTCCTAGCTGAGATAACCGTATTTGAGAAAAGGTCTATTGTATCCTTTGACTCGTACCTTTCAGCTACTCTACATACTCTACACAGATAACACAGAGTTGTTCTCACCGAAACTCAAACCACGGTCGACCCTACGTTCCGGAAGTTGGCGAAAAGACACTCTCGGGTTTCCAACATACCCATTATGGAACAGATAACACAGCTCATGGAGAATCACAGACGTGCCCACGAGTGCAGAATTCAAGCAGAGCCTATTAAACCACTGTATCGTACAGTTATTGGAAGATTTCCTTGGCTCCCGAACATATGAATGGACGCTACAATTACACACAAATTGGCACTTGATGGAGACCCACGAGTTGTTGCAGCTTTTTAGCCCAGATATTCAGGAGGTACAGACGAGAACCACTGCGCGGATATCGAACCGTCGACCCCATAACAACGATCTTCAACGAGGAGACACACAGTTGCAATGTACGCCACAGACAGTTGCACCACGAGGGGCACAACCATGGCAACAATGTACACCAACGTCGAACACAACTACGACTTGTGGCGGGTGCCAGGCACAGGCGCCACCAGGATTATGACATATTCCTCGTTGTCACAATTATGAGACAGTGACACAGGACAACCGTGGCCGCACGACAGAAGTACGCCAACGTCCCCCGATGCCACAGAGTTTAGTAATACACTCAGTGGTGGCAACACCATCAGCACCACGGTACAGAGTGCGGGAGGCGACAGCAGCACCATCATACTGGCATGCCTCGATGTCATTAGCATCATCAAACGCATCGGCCGTTTCCCAGGTAGTACCCCTTCGCGCCATCGCACAAGATACCTCGTCTTGCCTGTGTCATCATCATCCCGATGTTTAATGATATGTCGGAATGCTGAACCATCATCACGCCATAGACTCTCGTCTAGCGGTGGATCGATACCCTGGTGGACCAAACGGATCAGTTCAACCCTAACCGGGCGACTTTTGAATTCCGATGGGGTCGAACCATCTCGATGAGACAGATCGTGTCCTTGTTCATTCCGGCCTTTCACGACATAAAGGGGCGCATTGCCTTGGATGTGCGGCCCTCCGATTTGACCATTACCACATCGCTCTCCTCAAAGTGCACAAAATCATTCGCACGGAGGCGGTCGAGATTCTTCGTCAAAGTATTTGTCTACCGCATCGTCAACCTATGTAGCGTTGGTAAGATAGTGTCCTGAAGGCGATCGAGGCGTTGAGCCCATGTCTCATTCGAAACTGGCTGATTTTCCGGGGTATCGTCAGTAAAATCCGCAAAAGGGGCATGGCGGCGTCCAACATATACGCTAAAAGGAGCACTTTTGTGTCGAAGGGACACGCGCAGATTTTGGTAAAGCATTGTAAATAGTAGTCGTTCATCCGAATTGGGGCGTAGCCTCACAGCATATCCGAATTGATCGGGCAATCTCCTTATGCCGGCGTTCCGTGGCCCCTAGTACTTGTGGTCGGTATGGCGGTGAGAGTTTGTGCATCGTCCTAATCTCCCGAACAATGAGCGACACTACACTGTTGACAAATTCAGTACCCATATCA
>NW_014039652.1:7909-22554 GCF_001186125.1 Sphaeroforma arctica JP610 | reverse complement strand
TGCTGTTGGTAGTCGCTCATCCCACGCTTGGGGCGTAGCCTCACAGCATATCCGAATTGATCGGACAATCTCCTTGTACCGGCATTCCGTGACTCCTAGTACTTGTGGTCGGTATGGCGGTGAGAGTTTGTGTATCGTCCCAATCTCCCGAACAATGAGCGACACTACACTGTTGACAAATTCAGTACCCATATCAGACTGCATTTTCCGGGGAACCCGTGTTGTCCGAAAGTTGCCATCAACGTCTGTGCTGTAGTCTCCTTTGATTTATCAGGTGTGGCGCGTAGGATCGAGTACCAGGAAGCAATATCGAGAACGTGGAGAATGTACTTGTTCTTTCGACTAGAGAATATAGGCATCGGGATATAATCTACTTTAATGTGGTCCCACGGATAACGAACGTCTACCTCCAGGTGTCCTGCCAAGCACGCACTGCACTGGCGCTTGACTTCCGTGACCAACTCCAGAGCTCCCGACCATATGCTCCTGTCTTCGGTGCAAATACACTATAACATTATAACTTTATTACATAATACCTTAGATAAGCATAGGTGAAGTTCATGCATCGTCGTCTGTCGTTAGCGCCGCACGCACTAAGTCACTGCTATCCCGGCAACTGTCGAGATCAATAAATGCACGACCTAGACGTTCTAGCATAGTAGTGTACGTACCCTCCACTGTCAGGTTTAGCATGTTTAAGTATCTGGGTCCATCGGGTTTGGAGCATGCAAGTGCAGCACCTAAGTTATTTTCCTGTAACCTGATTAGAAGCAAAACCCGTTTACGAAGCTCGTCGATAATACCTTGGAGCACCACGCCAGCACTTCGCAATACATTCTTGCATCCTGCTGTGTACCACTTGCCACTATTTTCAGGCTGTAGGAAGAAGCGCGATGGAGATGCCGTTGCTGATGCAGTAGGTGTGCTCATATTTGACGATGTACGTACAACTGTTAGACCTTGTTTTAGTTTTGTTTTAACCATAATAAGTGTGATCATTATTGCCGCCGTCCTTCGATTCAAAAGAAGCGTCATATTATTGCAACTTATATTGTATAAAGAATTCAATAACGGCCTAATCACTGCTATACGCATTTGCAATTTGTAAATATAGTACACAGTGCTGTCAGGCGCGTAGAATATTTGATTCGTCGCACATGCAGATTCGTCAATATCAAGTAATATGCCCGCCTTAAGCAATGTTCCTTGCGTAGGGTAGAACAATCCCTTCCGACACAGTGCATCTATCAAATCACTACGGTATTCCAAGAATAAATTATCATGTTCGTCGATCCCCTTGCCGATTCTAACACATATGTCAAATTCTATTCGTGAATTCTCAACAAATTTGAATACAGCATAACCGGCAATATAAGCAAGAGTACTACTCTTCGAGGACTGTGATGCAAGCTTGGCACCATCATAGTGTTGTAGATATTTTTGACGGTACAATAAGCGCCTCATAAATGTATCTTCAAATTGAAGTGTTAGTTTCTCTAAAACGCTGAATAGAAAATTATGCATCTTCCTATTGTGCAAATGATCAGCGTTCATACATATTTCATACACTGCACGAACGATCAATGTTCTTTGACCCAACACATACGCAGGAAAACCCTAAACCCTATTGCCTCCTGCCATAGAACGTGCTACAGCAAAACCAAGTTCTATTGTGTCGTTATTGAGGCGCCGAGGAAGAACAAGTTGAATCCTTATCTAATACACTCATCCAGTCCGCGTATCGTATGGGCAAATGTAAAGAAAGTCTCTGGGGTAAGCCCATCAGGAACTACATTTCTTCTGACTTTCTTTTTCTGAGTGTTTGGAATTGCTAATATTGTTGCCGTTGTTGTAGATCTCTCATTGGCTGAGTTGTCCGCTGTTGATGGCGTTCCGCTTGGATCATCGTCTTCATTTTGATCGCCAAAATCCGTATTCATTGCAGCTTCCGTATTAACACCCAAAAGTGAACCCAACATTAAATTTAGTTCTGAAACCTGTGTATTAAGAGGACAGTATTTAAATACAAAATTACTTACAATTCTGCTATTATACCACACCTAAATGCATTTAATATGTTATTCACCAACATACCTCAGCGGCATCGTCTAAATCCTCATCATCATCGTCATCATCATCAATGATAAAGTTGTTTTGGGTTGCCTGCGGGTGGCTATGCACTGCATTTGCATACCAGTCGTGCTGCAGCCAGTTAGCTATTTCTTCGGCATCGTCCAGTCGAGTATCATCAGGGCTGACGAAAGGTGCACAACGTCCATTTCTTTTGCGCTGTCCCTTACTCAGACTTACTGTGAGGAAAGGCTGGATTACATGTCAATAATCATCTTAAGAAAGGTGTATGTTCCAGAAGCGTCTGGGAATGTCCGCATAAGGGCGTGAGTAATATCTTCGGAGAAAAGAAGTATCGCAGGAGCCACCTGCTGTCGTTCTAAATTGGAAGGCCATACGGTGACCCCGTTGATTCTTACTTCAGATATCAACTTCCCATTATTTTGTTCGTAAAGCATTCTGACAAATTTGATATTACATACTCCGGCTGGAAGTACGAATCCGTTTGCTAATTCTATCTTCGGATACTTAAAAACATGGTTCTTTCGAATCATATTGTTCCGTATGCACTTGATTAAGTGTATTAATCAAAACGTCGGAAACATTCGAGTTCCATCCGGCCTGTCAATTGATACTGGAAGTTGTTGCTGGGGTAAACGTAAGGAATGACCGTCGGGCTCTGGGGATATATATTTCAGAGTTAACTGTCTTAAAGCTTTTCTATTGACGCTACTTCCATCAAATATGATGGGTACTACAGCTACATCCACCTCCAGCTGAAAATATACAATCATCGGGAAGTGCGTTGCTATGACGTTGTGACAGTAATGTACGTACCTCTGGATAAAATGTGACGACAGTTCTTTCTCAGATTGTTGTATTGTCCAAGTACACAAGTCTTCACATTCTGGGCCATGGCTAGCACAAATGAATTTTCTGGATAACGTCGTTTAAAACGACTAGTTTCTAACATTTCTATAAGTTCTGCCTGATACAGATAAAACACACCTTGCTCCTTCTGGTTTTCCGTTTCTAAAAGACAGTTGCCTCTATCTTTCACACGGTCTACACAGATCTACTACATAGTACGGAATCCTCAGTAAGATTTATCACATCATTCATACGCGCTATTATTGCATCATATGTTTTGAAAGTTGCGAGTCGGCTCTCCACATACGATACACAATCCACATAGACGCCTGTAGTAAAGTTTGAGACCTGTTTGATAGCCACGTGTACTGGTGTACGCACACGCACATCGATCTCTCCAAAAAAAAAAAAACACCTTGTGTGAAACTTACTGTCTATTTCACATTCACATTACCCAGCGCCGTTTTTAGTTGAGGCCTAATGCTAACGCACTTATGTTCATACTCAGGCTCGCTCCATATTTTATTTAATACGGGCATTGATTGCTGGTTAAGATTTGCGAACTCGCCAATAGTATTCATACGCACTTCTACCGAGTGTTTGACTGCACACCTATTTGCATCTATTCGCACGCGTCGTTGCGCTCGTGCAATCGAATCGTTCTCCACCAATCTATGCTTTTTTGTACCGTCTTCGAACCAAACAGAATCCAGTAGTTTCAAAGTCTCTGGGTCAAGTAACACCGCTGACGCAACCTGTCCTCCTCGCACTGTCTTCCGCCTAACGACTTCAGGAATCCAGTGGGGTATGCACCAACCATTGGAGAGATGTTGCCGTTCCCGTCGTCAACTATTTCAGAAGGATGGAAGTGAATTGACACAAACGTCTTTCAACTTTCCAATAAGCTTCTTCTACTGCTGCTGCTGCTGCATCACGCGAACCACCATCACCTTCAAAAATAATAAAGCAGGCTTATTTCTAGATTTTATGTTGCTGGTCTCGAGTGTCAATCTTCTTCCGAGCTCTTAATGCCTTTATACTATTCTTCATTGCATATTTAGGATATATTCCACTCGAATGCTTAAGGTTCTATAAGTTGCATTGCTGTTTGTGCAGCTCGCAACTGCACAGTTCATTGTAACGACCTAGTCACGCTTACTAAACGCCGCACACTAGCACGATGCATATATGCTTATGGTGGTATGGAGCTTATTATGTGCGATATTCTGGTTCATAACTTAGAAACTTCGTAATATCAATACTGCAAAAAGGACCCGCAAGAATATCCCGAAACCAATTTTTCCCCGTCCCGGGTTTTTTTTGGCAAGGGTGTTAGGCTTGTCTGATTTAGAAGGCTATAGTATAATGTACATTAGGTATGTGGTATTGTAACAATAATGCGAATACCATTATTAATATTCATGACTTTATACTCATAATCGTCGTTTTTTATCTTTCCACCACTCTCAGAATTGTCAATTGAGAAAGCAAGAAAGGAGAGCTTATGATCTACAGGTATGCTGTGTATCCTTTCATATATCATACCGTTTGTATATGTTGTGGTCATTCGCCGTCTCACTCACATTCATTACTTTTATGCACTTACAGACTCACAGAACAACTTAAACGGAAAACTTGTGGAATTTTGCAATAGAAGTCCGTTGTACGTGGAACGAAGAATTGTGCAATGGAAGTCCGTTGGATGGGAAATGGAGAATTGTGCAATGGAAGTCCGTTGGATGTGAAATAAAGAATGTAAAATATGGAAGTCCGTTGGATGTGAAATTGGAGAATAGAAGTTCGTTGGGTGGGATATTAGAGAATGGAAGGCCGATGGATATGAAATGGAAGGCCACAGAATGTGAAATGGAAGGCATGTGGATGTGAAATGAGTAATTATGCAATGAAAGGCATGTGTATGAGAAATTAGAGAATGGAAGGCCGACGGATGTGAAACGGAAGGCCACAGAATGTAAAATGGAAGGCATGTGGATGTGAAATGAATAATTGTGCAATGGAATGCATGTAAATGTCAAATTAGAGAATGAAAGGCCGAGGGATATGAAACGGAAGGCATGTGGATGTGAAATGAAAATTTGTGCAATGGAAGGCATGTGGATGTGAAATGAATAATTGTGCAATGGAAGGCATGTGGATGTGAAATGAATAATTGTGCAATGGAAGGCATGCTGTGGATGTGAAATTGGGGAATGTAAGGCCGTTGGATGTAAAATACAAGGCCGGTGATCGCGAGTATAGCTCCCTAGCAAGTACTATAGTCGCTAGTAGCCAAAAACGGAAACAAAAAATATGGGAGAAGGTCTTTATGTGTAAAATACAATAGTGTCGCGTAGCCTGCGAATAGGATTGAACGATACATGAATAAAATATAGGTTTCGTCATTCATGTCAGAAGTCAGATGCATGCATGATTTTTCCTTTGCTCATACCTTGTTTAACTTTTGCATCTTATATAAGCGTCTTAGTTTTGCATCTTATACATGCGTCTTATGCATGCGTCTTTTTGCACGCGTCCTGTTTTTGCGTCTTATGCATGCCTCTCATTTTTTTTTGCGTATTTTGCATGTCTTTTGCATGCATCTTGTGCAAGCGTTTTATTTTTGCATCTAACTTTTGCGTGTTTAACATGCGTTTAATTTTTGCGTCTCTCGCATGCGTCTAATTTTTACGTCTCTTGCATTCGTTTAATTTTTGCGTCTTTCGCATGCGTCTCATGCGTGCGTCTTATGCATGCGTCTTATGCTTGCATCGTACAATTGCAGTTTTATTATTATAATATTATATAGACTTTATTATATTATTAATAGCTATTGTACATATGGAACTAACTAAAGTTTGATGACAATATTATTCTTGGTCTTATACTGTAACCAAGCACCCAACACCGCTGATCTTCGTGCTTAAACTCATCAAGGTTTTAGATGAGCTTCTGACACGTCTTGCGTATGCGTTGTCTAGTTCATGCGTCGTATGCATGCGTCTTATGCATGCGTCTTATACCTGCGTCTTATGCATGCGTCTTATGCTTGCATCGTACAATTGCAGTTTTATTATTATAATATTATACAGACTTTATTATATTATTAATAGCTATTGTACATATGGAACTAACTAAAGTTTAATGACAATATTATTCTTGGTCTTATACTGTAACCAAGCACCCAACACCGCTGATCTTCGTGCTTAAACTCATCAAGGTTTTAGATGAGCTTCTGACCCGTGGAATCAGAACCCACTATAACCACACACATGCAACCTTTAGTTTAGACATGGGGCTGTCTGTAAAGTCTACTTGTGATAATTGGAAGTTTAGGGAGAAACCATGGACTTCATATTGCCAATATCTCCGTTGTGTGAGCGTTAGAAGAGTCCCCCTTCTCTGTATATATTTGCACGATTTACCACCATGATGACCCTCCTCTCCACAAGTAACACAAATTTGTGCCTTCGGCCAGTTACCGCGTACTTGTATCGTTAGGGAACCTTGTGTTGGCTGAGTAATGTCTTGGAATATGTGTCCTTGACTTACACTTACTGGAGTCTGCGGTATCACATGGGTCGGGGTCTATCACAGTAGCTGACAGCGGTACGTTACTGGAGAAGATAGATGAGCTGTTGGTGTTGGTGTTACGCGGAGCGGACTTGTCACTAAAGGAGTGAACTGCAGATGACTCTCCCTTAGCAAGTTTCTTTTTGCCATCTGCAGGTATCTCCTGGTCGTTATGTGTAGTATACAATAGTGTCGGGTCTCCTGCGAGTTCTTTACTATACATAGCTCGATTAAATACGCCACTATCCGCACTCGTATCGGCGGCTGGCTTATCCTGAGTATTAGGTTCTGGCGGGTGGCTTATCCGAAGCATTAAGTTCGGCGGCTGATTCCACTTTCCGCTTCTTTGTCTGCCGCTTTAGCTCCACTGCATGCAAACGTTTGGTTTGTTGTCCTCCATGCTGACGCGGTATGGTCTTGGGGTCATAAAAAAGACTGCTAGTAGGACCCTCTTCACCTCTTTGTAGCGCAGAGTATCTCAACAATCCGTTGCCCATCGCGGCCAACTTATCCTAGCCGTATTTATTATTATTAAGCTTCTGGAACATTAGGCCCAACAGTTCTGTCAGTTCTTTGAGGAACTTCACCTGTCCATTCCTATATGCACCACTGTATACACCGGAGCAAAGTTTCTGAAACTCGGTGTAGTTCTCGTCGGGTATGTACTATACTTGCTACTCGTCTGTTTCATTCCCGTGTCTTTTGTACTCTTAGGCGCCTCCGATCTGTGCATATCCTCAGTGCCTTCATTAGCCGAGCCAGGCGGTGCGTCATCGTCCAGTCCCGCATTGTTATCAAATGTCACCTCGTCAGCCTGTACTACGCAGAATTCGTAGCCTTCCACGTTGATATGGGGCCAGCTTCCTCAGGGGTTTGCTCGATGTTGAACTTCCAAAGTTCATGAAAATATATGACTTTTCGAATGACGGGTAGCCTATGTGGGAGCACACTGCGGCTATGCGTCTGCAAGGCATGGCATAGTTGAATTAGTCCTTACAAGAACACGAGAACCTAAAACTATAATATTTTAACAGTTTTAGGGATAAAAAATTGTGGAATGAAGGAGAGACATGATAAGATAGTTTAAACTTCAGTAGTAGATTAGAAACATGGCACTTAACCGTGCGTCTTGTCGTAACATTCGTTTTATACGTGCGACTTAGCCGTGCGATTTATACGTGCGACTTTACCAAACGCGCGTCTTAAATGTGCGTCTAATGTGGGAGCACACTGCGGCTATGTGTCTGCAAGGCATGACATAGTTGAACCAGTCCTTATAAGAGCACGAGAACCTGAAACTACAATATTATAACAGTTTTAGGGGTAAAAAAAATGGAATGAAGGAGAGACATGATATGATAGTTTAAATTTCATTCAGTAGTAGATTAGAAACATGCCACTTAACCGTGCGTCTCGTTGTAACACTCGTTTTATACGTGCAACTTAGCCGTGCGATTCATACATGCGACTTACCAAACGCGCGTTTTAAATGTGCATCTAAGACGTGCCTTTTGTAACTAAATGCAAGTCAAATCGTACCGATCATCATCTTCGTTGTATCTCACAGAGCGTTGGAGTCCTTCATCATTATTAATTTATTCAACACAATATACTGGACTGTCCTCTTCATGAAGTGGCGTGTTCGAAACTCTGTATCCTGCAGACTTGGTGACCTCTTCGATAAACATCTCAGTGATTCTTTAAGATTCCCATTGTCGACATTGAGCAATATGATGTAGTTCTGATTTATATGGAGTATCATCCTTGCCATGAGCTCCATTGTATATTTCACCTTGTCAGCTTTGCACGCTCTGCAGGCTACTAAAATCCGACTGCACATATCTAAAATGCCATTAATGAGGGTAAGCGGATCCAGACTCAAAATTATGAACCAACTTTCGACTTACGCATGTGTCGACTAGCTCATCAGGGAACCTTTGAGTCCCAAAGTCAGTTTTTCGTTAAGCCCCCAATCAGCAAGGTGTCTGTACATATTTTTGAGGTTAGTTATGTATTTCGCAGCCGAGTCTGCATCTCTCGTCCGTAGTATCTGGATTACAACTTCAAAGTGCGCATCTGCACTTTCTTGTGTTCCTGCGTGTAGGGCGCTTAGAATCTCATCCTTGAGATTACCACAATACAGACTCTTCAAGTTCTTGTGTATGTTTATCTTCACATGATATCTGTCTGAGAGAAGAACTGCCCTGGATTTACATCAGCCTGACTCAGGAACTTGTCAGCGAACACGAGTCGCGTCTTCAGTGGTTCCCCTGGCCCTTGGCCTAACGATTTCTGTAAACTATCCAGAGCAAACTTATAGATGGCTTCAGTCTCCATGTAGAACACCATGACACCAAAATGCTTGATCTTACCATCATTTCCCGGTCCTACAATAATGGCCAATTGTCAGCCCTGATTATTGTTGCCCTCGTGTCGCGTGTCCAAGGTTGTCTCATCGTATAGTCTCTGTAGAATATGCCTTTTAGAGTTCCCGTCAGCTCGTCTACATATTTGCTTTCAAACAGATGAGGTTCCCGTGCCTTAGCGAATTGAAACCAGTCAAGGAAGTCGGACCTGTACAAGAAAAAAGACGGATTAGACACACGTAGACGCATGGTTAAGTCGCACACAGAATGCGTGTTACAACGAAGGATATGTGCGTGTAGATAAAATATGTATATAATAGCACATTTCCAACAAATTTATTTCTATACGATGGCACGCATCACTGGCTACGTTCGCGTTCATTGCTTATTCACATTCCCACATTTGCACAAAGTTTCGTACAATTTCTTCAGGTATCCGTTCATGTAGTCCGAATGGCGTGTATCTTGTTAGAGTGCAATGTAGTAGACTTTAAATAAAGTGCAAATGTATGTATTTATTTCTGACCTCACCTTTGGTTCTATACCTAACGTGTTTGTGCTAGTGTTCAGCTGCTTGGGCTGGCCAGGGTAAAAACTCATATGGTAAGTATTAGAAACCTTATGCAGAACACTTTAACACTTCGATACTTTTCTATTTCAACTTCTCTGCAACTAAATCTCACGCTGATCACATGATGCCTTTCCGCATAGGACGTGACTCACATGAACCGCAGCTATTATTAGAACGTTGCGGTTGACAGGCTTAATCCACTCTCGAGAATCGGTTGAGAAACTTAATCTGCTCTCGGAAGTCGGAAGTAATAACTCAACTCTTGGGAGTAATTTAAGCATCTTGAGTAGCTCTCGGGAGTGAGCTAACTCTGATGACAAATCTGGCCTGAGACCTGTAGTCTCTCATATCTCTTATAGAATCCCGCCAAAGCATTATTCATCTCGCCTTAAAAACATTATTACTTTTCCCAATCTCCGCTCCCCACCTGATCGCTCTCTGCATGGTGTGACGCATAAATGTAAGCGTTGTGCATTATACACACGTAAACAGGTTAAAAGCGTAGTTTCTTTGCTGAATTTGGCTTACCATCAACCGAAGCGTTGTCGTCGTGTTCTGTCGTTGGAGGATCTTGCATAAATGCTGTTTCTGAAACCCATTCCGTCACGCGCACTACTTTATCAGCGGTGCATACAATGAAAGTGATATCAAGTCGTATATGTTGCCATTGCCAATTTAGTGTCGCCCAAACACTTGTTGTAGCTTTTGTTTGATTCATGCTTATTACATCAGACCAGAATGTGAATACTTGATTTTGCTTTTTGTGCACTATAAGTTTTTGTGATTCTACACATTTGTTGATGCTCTTAGAACGTGCAGGCAACGGTGTTCTATATGGTAGACTAAACTTCCCTGTATTTTTATCCACCCAACTTCCACTGTGTACTATGATGGCGGTCTATACTAGTGGTTGCATATATATTAGAAAGAACACTAATCTCGAAAACACCAATTCAGCGTCTGCAGAGCTACTATACATCAATCAGCCTTCACGATTGCGACTATTATCTATACAATTAGCAACATTGTCACTCAGGTTGCAAAACTACCTATGCGTCAACAGAACTCTTCCCGCAAGAACCGCCACTTTGTGCTATTTATCGAGTTCTATGTCGCCTTGTGCGTGACCTGATCCTTTGGTTGCTTTACGCGTCTATGTCGCGATGTCTGATTCACCATTCGATGATTTTCTAGATGCTTGCATCTGTTTACCATGCAGTAACAAACATTCCGTATTCGTCCTTCCTAATTTTTCCACAAGTGATTTCCGTGATACATTTAGTTTTGTTACATTGTTGTTCATGCTGATACGTTTCACGCCATTCAACATCTCATTGCTACTACCCTTTACCTTTGCATGTACGAATTTCGTAGGTATACTTACCACAGTTTTTCTTTGCTCTGGGAGCTTCAGTTTCGGAACATTGCCAGTTCGAGGTGCTCTGCCTTTCTTGCAGGCTATCATATCATCCCTCTTTAAAGTGTGCACTGCAGAGTAACAGCTAATGGTTCTTTGTTCGCCCATCTAATGTATGGTACCAATCTTCTCTGTATCGATGGAGTGATACAGGCCCAGCCATTTTACCGCACTCAACCACTCAGCAACGTCCGCCTGATATTGTGTAAGACTGTATTTACTATGGTGTTGATCTGGCCAAGGTTTCATAGGGCAGTACGGGTGTGTGCATCCACCTACGTTACGTGTATGTATGTGTTGTAATCACTTTCATAGTGTTATATTTTGTAGGCACTGCTTAGTCACAGTGTCATCGATTCATAATAAATTCGTAGTGCAATTTTATTTTATTTGCAAAAATAGTCAACTCGCAGTCAACTGTGACACATTGTGGGCTGGAAGCTGTTGTAGTTGTCATATCATGTATTTCAAGGTCACGATGGACTCGTATTACCCTCCTCTATAGATTGGTAGTAATATATAATTAGTACAATGAACAGCCGGATAAAGGCAGATGTAGCTTGCGGACCATTCGCGAGAATTTTGGTAGATTTGGGTCTTAATTGGCAGTTTCGAGAAAGCTATGTATTTAGGCATATCGGAGGTGTACGGGAATGTTGGGTTTAATACCGGAGGTCTTGATTTTAGGCATATTCAGCGGTGTACGAGAATGCTAGGCGTAGTAGCGGGGGTCTAACGTCAAGTACCGGTGTACATCGCCGTTACAGATCAATCGTGGAGGGCATAGTGCGCTATTTGTTGTTCAGTTCTTTGAGTTTACAATTGCTTTCCTTAGATAACAAATCTTTTATAGCGGGCCTGGCGAATACAGTTTGTACCGATTTCGAGTACACCTATGTTACGAAAGCCGGGGTAAAATATAGACACATTCACGGTGAATTGCTTGTAAAATACGTTTTAGCGAGCGATACAAAGCCAAATGAACACTTGGTCTGGAGATCGTAAATATGTCCATGCACGCAATAAGGTACATTTTGAGCACGTCTTATAGATCTATCTCTCTTTTGATGAGAAATATGAAGCACAACATTCTGACAGACTGAGGCCTTGTATGCAGGTGTGCTGGAGTATTTCTATTCCGCGCTTGTATGACGTCTTTATTCTTGTGACATTATCCATTTGAGCACTTCCGTGTGTGCACATTGTTGTCTCACGAAATAGATATCGAACATAAAACGATGCTATTTGTGAAATTGCACACGATAGTCCAATTAAACTGCCTTCCACCCCAAAATAATTTCAATAGAATTTGATTTCTGTTGCGGCGGTATTCTATCAATCGTACTTGTTGCATTTATACTGCTTTAACTTGCGACCTATTACTTCCAAGTGGCTCACGCTTGGAATATACACTGGAGCAATTCACTCCCATGGGTCGATCCTTTGAAATTTAGCGGGCGCATTCTTAATTGCTTTTAGCCAGATTATTCGGTTCTTATCTAGATGCAGTTGAAACTGTGTGTATACGAGCAATTGAACCGTGTTTGAGTAAAATAGGAAGTATGTACATAGCAGTTTACAAGACAAATATTTGGGATCTGTCGAATTGTATGTATAGTTGAGAGAAATGCGAGTTAAAACAACAAACTTGGAGGTCTGATGATTTTGTTCGGATGAGTTAATTTGAAGATGACTGTACTCGAATTCGCATACACGGGTGGGAGATTCGGATCCACGACGAGATATGTTTTCTTAAGTACAACTTTGTCAGCCAATGTAAATAGTCACAAATTCAAATCCATGACTGCCTGATACCCGTTTGCAATAAGCAAAAGAAACCACTCAACAACGTTATTACAAAACGAGTGTGTGATATTTGGCAGATCTGACGACACGGTTATGTAGTACTGGAGGCGATACGTTACCCCGTAGCCTTTACGCAATACAATTTTGTTAAACAAGCAAATGCTTCATACACTCGCACACACGGTACAGTACAAACTCTATAATTTCCTAGTTGATTCGGCGAAATACTTCGTGCACGTTCGTGTTTTAGAATGAATTTCAAGCAATAGTTCGACCACGTTCGCGGTGAAAAAGTATCTCGAGATAAAATTCGGTTCTAACTGCAAGTAACTGACGCCTTGATGCGTGTGTGTCGCTCGCAATGTACGCGAGGGTATTGCAACTTCAAACTCTTCGTCCTGACAGAAGTGAGATGGTGATAAAATTCAGAACTCAAAAATTGGATTGTATACAATTGTTGTGGTATGGTTTCACTCCTGACAACTCAGTCAAATCACGAGACCTAAGCACATCCATCAATATAACAACACAGTGCACACACCGTAATGACGATAAAATGATACGAAAATAAGGATCAAACTATCAATCCCAAATCAACTTAAGAAACATCTCAACACTATAACTCCACTTGATGTACCTAGTCATATACATAGTTCCAACAGAATCCCGACGCACTATACGCATACTCCAGCTCAAAAGTCCAATTTTTTTTTATAGAAAAAATTGTATGTAACAATGCAGGAGAGCTAAATCGCTCAAGCACTTTGGTAAACAGACTAGTAGCGCTTGTAGACCAGTTTAAAATGAATACAGATCGGTAGTCTAACAAGCTAAATACGAAAAATAGGTGTTGCATCGTAATAAACCCAAACACAATCAGAGATGGACATACAAAATGTCTATATAAAAAGTAGATACATGTATATTTATATATATATATATATAGTCACACACACACAAGCATACACATATACACACACATGCACACGCACACGCATCCGCACACGCATACGTACAATTTTTAATATATATAGATATATCTATATATACATACATACATACAAGCGCACACACACACATACGTGTACACACACACACACACACACACGCACACATATATATACACATTGGCCACGCTACTGTATACATAACACATATATATGTTATATAAACATGCGATTGAATATGGACATGCATACGTATCAACAACCAAACCTACCTCCGAGTTGCGTTGGTAGAAGTACTTCTGGCACTGACTACACCACATGCCCTTGTCTTTTCTGCCTTCCGTCATATCATCTTCGACTAGTGCCTCGCACGCATCACACACAGGCCATCCGTGATCCATGTATGTCATTAGGTCCAACGTCTCCATAATTTCGTCGCCTGTCAGTAGGAGTTCTATTTCACTTCAGATACGCGTACTGGATGTTAGAGTCTCATGACCCAGAAGTAATTTTATCTCGATATCGCTCAACATTTCATGAATTTTCGCGTATACACTGATTGGACAACTGTGCGACACATAAGGAAATGTTACAAGAACGGCACTGACTGAATTTATCTCCCAATTCAAGTGAAAACGAGACTACAACTACCAAATCAGCACCTGCCAGTGTCCAACGACCTCACGCAAATGTTAGCCAACATCATTTGACATATGTTACACCCCAATTAATCAATACAAAGCTAAGCGAACCTGGCATACGGCTCATAATGCTAGTACATAGGTATATGAAACAAGCAATCCACGGTGCACACAAGTAAGATCATATCAAACCGAAACATATCAAAACGATTATATCAAACCAAAACATATCAAAAAAATCATAACATATCAAAGCAATCATATCAAACCAAAACATATTAAAACAATCATATCAAATCAAACCATATCAAAACAATCATATCAAACCAAAACAATCATATCAAACTTAAACAAACCAATTATATATATAAAATCAATACATATTAT
>NW_014039652.1:5064-7546 GCF_001186125.1 Sphaeroforma arctica JP610 | reverse complement strand
TCATATCAAACCAAAACATATCAAAACAATCATATCAAACCAAAACATATCAAAACAATCATATCAAACCAAAACATATCAAAACAATCATATCAAACCAAAACATGTCAAACCATTCATATCAAACCAAAACATATCAAACCAAAACATATCAAAACAATCATATCAAACCAAAACATATCAAAACAATTATATCAAACCGAAACATATCATAACAATCATATCGAACCAAAACATGTCAAAAAACAATCATATCAAACCAAAACATATCAGAACAATCATATCAAACCAAAATATATCAGAATATATCAAACCAAAACATGTCAAAAAACAATCCTCCCAGTCATGTTAGATTAGCAAGAAATGGTCATACACACGAATGGGTATGTTCAGGATAACCTCTAAACTCCGTTCATATGGTGTAGTGCACGTAGCTATTACAGACAAATGCTGCCAGCAGAATAGGCAACATCTCATAACACGCCCTACTAGAAATGAATAATTCGCGATCGGGGATTCGAACTTATGGGCCACAGCTTGCGAAATCTCAGAAACAAAAGGGTGGGGGGAGGGCTGGGCTTTTGCATGAATGGGGTTATCCTATGATTATCGAAGATATAGGTGAGCTCAGCAGCGGCATGAAACGCATATATAACTCTTCGCTATACAATATCATTGTCCTTCCCCTTCCAACTGAAGCTGTTAAAGTAGTGCATGCAACGATACATCCTTACCATTCCTCTAAGACATGTGATATCCTATAGAAAACACATCGTTAGTCTCGCAATGGTATATATTGATTTCGAGATACAGCACAAACTCGTACCTACGTATGCATTGCTAGTAAATATATTATAGCTTGCTGGTATCCGCACACATGTTCATATTCCCCAATAAACACACCCGAATCCATTATGGACCTGTAGAAACACAGGTTGCACACATCCCGTACTTGCACACACAAACACATTTCCAATCACTAGATGCAATTGTACTCATCTGCACATCTCAAGTCCATAAGTAGGTGAATTGTACAGCACCTGTGAGCGGCCTATCATCCAATTCTGTTTCGGTTGTCTCTGTCTCCTCCTCTATTTCCTTTACACTCGCCGTCTTGGGATCGGTCGCCGATATCCGCTGTATAAAGCACAATTTTCTCTCTGGCGTAAGTCAATTAAAATTTGGGTAGCTTGTACGCGCGCGAATACAAGATCATTGATGAATGTGTATATTCTCGGATGGCGAATCCAAACACTCAATCAACTACATCATTAGTATATACGAGCATAAATACATGAACAACACGGATGTCCCAGCACGACTTGACACCTATACTACAGGTCAACTCTTCGCCGTGTCTAATCCATACCTTCATCGACATGCGGTTGCGCATTGAGAAACCCGAACTCCCTGATATTGTTCTGGGTGATTTGCTTCCATTGTCGATTTTCTCGGACTGCAGCAGTGAGACATATTTGTATGTCAAGTTACATATGTAGATATATCGGTTCCATAAAAGGGGTTGATTCTAAGAAAAACTCAAGAATCCTGCTTGTTTATATGTCGAATAATAGACAACGTGTAGCCTATACACTATATTATGTACAAAAGCATGTGAACGTGTAAATAAGCATGAGTGTTGTGTACAAATCAAATCGCATGTAAGAACTAAGTATGTGTCCAAGTACAAGGGTACGCCCGATATGCATGGGAAAGTAGATGTGTGCGTCTGTATAGCGTGTGTGGACATCCAAGTGTGTAAGTGCTCGCGCTGTTATTGATATATATATATATATATATATAAACGTGTGTACACCAGATGGCAGGACGGGATAGCGTGCGTAGGGTTCCTAACCTGCTTACCTCAGCAGTGCCTTCATCCACGATGGGCTGCAAGGAGATTTCCTTTGAATCTGAAGATTTGTTTTTGGATTTCTGTGATGTGGATTGTGTGCGTTTTTTAAAGGCCAGAAAACCTTCAAACCGACTATTAAGGCAATCGTAACTTATACCAATACGGTATAGATCCGGTCAGAGAGTATTGGTAAAGGTAACAACATAACACGATACGATAATCGATCAACCTAGGAACTACATAAGTGTTTCATGTATGAAATAACTGCAAAAAATAAAATAAAAAGGCATACATTGCTTTTGAAAGGCCTACATGAAATAGATTGAAGTACAGACACAAGGTTCATCTTCTTCATTAGGTATATGTTAACTTAATGAATTTCATATATCAATTCCACAGAGTGCGAAGCAAACAACACATACTTCTTTGCAGAACCAATAATCACGGGCAAAAATCAATAAGACAAGAAGATGACATGTAATAACGCACGCACGACTACACGCGCACATACACACACACACACACTCGTATATACATACATACACATTCATATATATATATATATATATATATAGAATAAATAAATATATAATAACTAATAATATATACTNTATATATATTATTATA
>NW_014039652.1:0-3768 GCF_001186125.1 Sphaeroforma arctica JP610 | reverse complement strand
ATCGTCTGTATATATATATTTGTGTTTTCATGGACATATATTTCCATATATATAGTTGTGTAATTTCGCAAGTATGCGCGAAAGACCCTGTAATTTAAACTATACCAAATAGGACGAAAAAATATTAAAAAATACAAACCCACATGCTGGACACTCCTTTTGACACTATTGTAGTCGGGTGATACCCGAAAAACGCCTTTTCACAGTACATGCCAGATCGATATTTTGTCTCCTGAGCGCATCCTGGTCACAGAAGACGTAGTACACACTTGTCACATATCCGGCCAGAAGGGACATTGTGAACTTCATAATTCACAGGCATACAAATAAATTCACACCTATCAATAGTATTGTCCTTGAGCTCTGTTACCAATTTCAGAGCTATCGTAAAAGTAGTATAGCGTCAGTTGCAATTTAACCTGTTTCCGCTCGATGCATGTTGACTACCTTTTTCAAATATGGTGGCAAATTGTAACCAATTTGAAAATAGATTGATTTTTGGAACAAAAAAAGGAGGCAATTTTATTTTTAATACAGTTTTATACTTGTGGTGTTGAAATACTGACAAGAAATCACATATATTGTACACAAGTCAAACACAATGATCGTTAGTTTATTTGACTTATTTACAGTGACAATATAAGCCGACATGCCCAAATATGCCACCCCAGTGCACAGTATTCAAGTGCAGCTTAATCTGTACATCGTCCTGCTTCCCTGTTAAGTGATCTCTGTCGAGTTCTATGACAGAATAATAACAGTACAAAAATGTGTGTTTAAATGTCATATAACTCTTGATTTATTTATTACGTGGATCTTTTACTTTTTTAGTGTACATAAACCAAATGTAAGCTTTATATATATGTTCATACTTAGTAGATTACTATGCTAAGTTGCGCATATGTGTTGTGCACACACAAGGACTGTTTATCAATGTGTTTGTAACTTTTAGTATCAACTATCGTCACCCATACTAAATAGCAAGCTATGTCAATACATAATGATATTAAGTATTTATGTGGAAATATAGGAGAAATATTATATATGAGGAAATTATACAAGAGAAATAATAAATATGTAATATATATATTTTTAGAAAAATAATACATATGAAAATGAACGAAATATATAATTTGGAAAATAATAGGTATGAAATAAATATGCCATATATTTTTCATAAGTATGGCATATTTAATAAAAAAATAATATTCCTAATTTTAAATATGTGCATATATTTGTATTTCCTAAAATAATAAATATGTGTAAAAACGTTAAAAATAATAATATGCATTTTTACGTTTATTTGTATGTGTTCCTCGGTCAGGCTGCAATAGTCGGACCTCCAAGGTCCCGCCAAGGGCAGGCTATCAGGGCCGGCCCAAAAGACCTGACACATATATGGGGTTTGGCCCAAGTAAAAGTTGGTCATATAAAGAAGTAGTCATATATATAGTTTGACTGGACATACATCTATTTATATATTTGTTGTTTTGCTTTTTTCTTCCTGTTTTTTTCTTCTTCTCTTTTTTAAAACAAAACAAACAAACATACGGAGTACAACAGTACAAGGGAGTACAACTGTCGATTGTACGTATTTTATATTTAGTATTTACGTAAATACACAATTTGAAAATTTAAAACGAACAAAAAACATAAAACTAAATATCTTGGCCACACTCCGCCCGGGTCTGCCACAGGCCGCATTTTTTAGCATTTACTCCAAATAGTAGAGAGGTTGCTGACGCTGTTGCTTCGACTTTTTGGTTTCACGTTTTGTTTATAGAAAAAAGGTTTGTATAACTCGTGGAGTCGTTGTCGAATATGAAAATATGCAGTTGTTTTTAATAAAATAAATATGTATATACATATCATATTTTTAATTTAAATATTTTTTTTAAATACAGAAACAATGTCCGTATATCATAATTTTTGAGGTGATGCCCAGATGGCAGATGCCCACCTCCCGCAGGTTACAAACTGAATTAGAAGCTCATTATTTGACATTTATATGTTCTAAAAGCCGCTACCACGACCAAGACACCGACATCCGATTCTTTGTCTTGGCCCCTCCGTCGCGACTATTCGTCTCTTCGATATCCTCCATGCTATCGTTGGACACTTTGCTGCCGTTACCATGACAACCCATGTCACTCGACTGTGGACCGGCCTCGCCATCAACTATAGTGATCACTTCCAAACGCCCATCGGGATGCGTGTGCTCTACTGTAGTCGTTCTTCGGCCGTCTGTGGCATTTGGAAGATGGGCAATACTGTGAGCCAGAAGATAATACGAGCTCCGCTTCTCTATACACTACACAGTCAGTTCTTCCTATCAGTTCGAACGCGTATCAGCAGATACTTTCAGATGGTCATCTGAAGTATACTAGTCAGTAGAGCATATGGTTTAATCTGAAGTGCATGTGCATTTATTGGTAGCAAAGCGTTACATTCTCGATACCGTTTTTGTGCACAGACACCGACAGAAAATATATATACACACGCAAGGTCAACCCCTAATATCTGGACGTTACACACATACACTCCAATTACAAACGTAGACTACATGTACACAGATGATGGGCTATGGCTTCAATGGGCGCCTTATGCGTGTTCATGCTTACAATTCCCTTCGAGGATTAAACTCCCAGTGGAGGTCGTAGTTACGATCCCGACATGAGTCTAAGACATCAACGTATGCACTGCACAAGTGCGTGTATGTACCACGGACGACGGTGCTTGAGGTGTGAGTATATATATAGGTATACATAAACGTATATATGTCGTTCACAAGTATATATGCGTGGGTGCTTCAGGTGTGATATACATACATACAATTCACACGTATGTTATTCTATATGGGTACACCCTACACATGGAACCCAAACACGCATACCCGCAAGACAATTGTTAAGTTCAACTCCGACGCTAGAACCACTCTGGTGTACGTTTCTGGACAGGTTATGCATCTCCCCATCAATACACGGACATACCTCATATTCCCAATTTCAACGGATGCAAATACTATTGAGAACATTCCACACACACACACACATTGTCTAGGTGCACTTCTTCAGTTTGCACGCGCGTGTGTGCGTATATATGTGTGTGTGTGTATGTGTGCAAATGTGTGAGCATGCCTACAGTAGTTGTGTGCACATACTCTCATTTCGGGTTGTTTCCACTACTCTCGAGCCGTCGGCCTCGATCGCTGAATGTTGGCTCTCCATGACCAAGCTGGACGCAAACCTAGAGTCAGACGGGGTCTCTATCGCATTCCTAACGGTACAAAAGTATATCAAAAGGTCCAGAACACACCGTTAGTACATTATCAGTTTAAAACTGTGTATAGATGGTATTAGATTGAAAGTTTAAAACGGTGTGTAGATGGGATACAGCTCGAAACCTCTATGAATACAACACCTCTACCGAATACGATGGGAGAGGGGTAGACTATTGAGGTACGAAGGCTCTAGGTATATATTTGGGTGTACTACATATGGCACAGTGGTCCTGGGCTGAATGAGAGGGACAGACAGCCAGTGGATATGCTACGGGTACCCGCAAGTATCGTTAGAACGCATACCAAGTCACGGCATTATGGATATTGAACTGAGTATAGTCACACAAGCACAAGCTTGCAACTCCGAATCAACTATACCTACCACATGTGCAGAAGAACACACATCCACATCCACATCCACACACAGGGGGGGGGGGATAGTAAGATCAATTTAACTTAATATATATATATATAATAATATATATATA
>NW_014039653.1:24476-32607 GCF_001186125.1 Sphaeroforma arctica JP610 | reverse complement strand
GGTTTAGGCGTCATAATGTATATCAATTGTATATAACATAACCTTGAAAAATGCGTTAAAAAATAAATATGATTAACTATAGTAAATATATTCGTCGAGAGATGTATGCGTTTAGTTTCGAGCATTAGAGCGTCGAATTAAACCCAGTTTACATCCAAGGCAAGGAGGAAGTGTTCCCAAGATTTGCGTTGGACTTCTATAACATTTGTATCAAAGCTGTCGTGGCGGAAACTGGCGTTGATCTGCTCCGCTGCTTGTCTGAAAACCAAGCCAAAGGGACTGAAGGAAGGTGGGTGGGAAAGTATCATTATGAATATTAGTTCGTATGCCGTAAGGTTAAATGAGATGGATCTCAGCTAAATGTATGCCAATATGTTTAGCGTATATTAGGGGTTATATAAACGCAGCGTAGGCATTTCGCGCATATACACATCCCGAGGGTTATACGCCAGCGTAACGGTCACTATCAGTGAGACGAAAACAAAACGTGTAGCTATAACTGCGGAGGCTGGGCTACGTACACCCACAGCACAAGACAGTGTAGTTCACCGAGGCAGGGATACGTACACTCACAGCACAAGACAGTGTAGTTCACCGAGGCAGGGATACGTACACTCACAGCACAAGACAGTGTAGTTCACCGAGGCAGGGATACGTACACTCACAGCACAAGACAGTGTAGTTCACCTCACTTTCAGGCATGTCTCAATGCTTGCATCTACTGGCGCCATCAAACAGGGACACTAGGTACACCAAATATACCACTCAACAGCCAATGAGACTGCTAAAACCCTAAACCCTGTATGTATGTATGTATGTATGTATGTATATATGTATGTATGTATGTATGTACGTACGTACGTACGTATGTGGCAATGAGACTGTCGCTATACATACTCCCGAACATCGATGCTGAGATATTATGTTTTCATATTCATTGAAGAGATGGAAGCTTTTGCGTGTGATCATTGAAGACATGACAGATATTGAACAGTCCCGAGACACGCACAATCTTTCTCATTAGATTAATATTGATGATACTATACTTTCTCATTAAATTAATATTGTTGATGCTATACTTTCTCATTAAATAAATATTGATTATACTATACTTTTTCATTAATATTGTTGATACTATACTTTGTCTGCACTTCTTGCGGGTGGGATGTACCGCAGTTCTATCTGTTTCCCACCACTTGCACACCCCACTACGAAGCGCAAGTCTCACTTGCTATCGGTGACTGATACCAACACGAGTGCGGCATACAATACTCAGAGCAACACGTACTTTAACTTACACTACCATGTATATGCTTATGCTTTGCCTTGCTAGTACCTGTATTTCCCTTCTTATGGTTCATCCCTGGTTCAACTTACACTATACCCTATATACGATTATGATTTGCCTTGTTAATACCTGTATTTCTCTCCCTATGGTTCATCCCTGGTTCTACTTACACTACCCTATATATGATATGCTTTGCCTTGTTAATACCTGTATTTCTCTTCCTATGGTTCATCCCTGGTTCAATTTACACTACCCTATATACGATTATGCTTTGCCTTGTTAATACCTGTATTTCTCATCCTATGGTTCATCCCTGGTGTTACTTACACTACCCTATATACGATTATGCTTTGCCTTGTTAATACCTGTATTTCCCTTCCTATAGTTCATCCCTGGTTCAACTTACACTACCCTATATACGATTATTCATTGCATTGTTAGTACCTGTATTTCTCTCCCTATGGTTCATCCCTGGTTCAACTTACACTACCCTATATACAATTATGCTTTGCCTCGTTAATAAATGTATTTCTCTCCCTATGGTTCATCCCTGGTTCTACTTACACTACCCTATATATGATATGCTTTGCTTTGTCAATACCTGTATTTCCCTTCCTATGGTTCATCCCTGGGTACTGACTTTATATTCAGTCCCGTTACACCCATCACAAGGTACTGGCTCGTTCTCAATCACGCACCACAGATAAACGTCACGAGTACGTTTTGGACAGATTTAGATATCACTCAAGTAGCCATATATATCACGTGGTTCTTCTAAACACCACCGCACACTGAGTACGTTTTCTCCACACAACACGCCCGTATCATACTTTTTCTTGACGCTGCCTGTATTGCCTGCCCCCGTTACGCCTACCACCAGGTACACGTCTTTGCTCGCAATCAGGGACGACACCACAAACGGCTTGCGCGAATCCGGTTTGGCTATGGCAAAGTACTCACCTGCGTAGTTACAGTGCAAAGGCATACAATGGAACACCACAGGTGAGAAGAGAGGTGACACACACGGATACTATGAGAAGAGAGGTAACATACACGGATTCAATGAGAAGAGAGATAACATGCACGGATACTAGTTACAATGAGAACTCTTCAGCCTATAACTCGTGTGTACATTAACGAGACTTTATACATAAACCCATACTTATAGTAATGATACTAGGGCAATACGGAGTCAGCAGGTTGAAACTTGAGGGGGGGGGGTGTACATTGCTGTATGATGGTAGATATTCCTAAAAAAGCAGAGACACTTGTGCTACGATCGGCGATCAAACAGGTATGATTCAACAAATAGAAGGAATAGAAGGAACGGTTTAAGGAATGGGCCAGAGCTACGTACGAGCATTGACACACTCTTCAGGTAGAGCTGTGTGTGGGATGTGCTACCATCGAATGGCGTGCCAATCGCACAGGGTTTTGCACGCGCCACTTTACTGCGTGTTGCAGATATAATTTGACTTCAGAATGGTCTTCCACTATTGTGTGGGAGAACTCGAATTCGTAGCTGATGTATGTCGAATCTTCATATTGATGTGCACCTGAACACAAACATCGAGACCAACTTGATTGCATATTTCTGTTAAAAGGATTCTATAGTTAACTAGCCTCTGATGTTGGATCTCACATTAAATATATATATATACGTGTATACATGTATACCTCCCTGTAACGAAATGTATACCCGCGCACATGCATACAAGACCTACCATCTTCCAAAGTGCACACAGAAACGTACATATTAGCCACTTACACAGGAAAAGAGCCAAGCGAATCAGCATTAGCGGCGACGCAAAGATCTCGTACTGATTGCACGTTTTGACATGGCGGAAGTACCGAGTGTTGGTGAACGCCTTCTGTTCGCTCATGGCTTTAACCTGTTCAACCTACAGCGCCAAGAAAGTAAAACCGGGTTTAAAACCGGGTTTTTATATATATGGGCTTCGAGGTCCTGAGTCGGTTCACATGGTTATACAGATACCAGGACACCCCAATTCTATCATACACCCAGAGTACTAAGTCAGTGTACTTATACTGTATACGAACTTAATACACATTAACAGCGCATTGAGTATTCAATGGCATCTGCGGCCACCACAACTGAGCCAAAGGACCCACAATCATTCTATGTAAGTAAGTACGCCACAACGGGTATCGCAACCAGGAATTACGTTTATTTACAACGCAACACAATCACATATCGCAACCAGAAATCACATTTATTTACAACACAAACACGTATCACAACCAGAAATCCCATTTGTATGCAACACAAAAATTATCGCAACCGGAAATTGGATGGAGGTGACTTTATCCCGTACCAAATATTAAACTTACCACAGCCTTTTGTTGCACCATACTGAACTGCAGCCCAGATTCGAACTCTTCCAAATGCGAGTCTGACATCGCATCGAGGGCCGAGAAGAAGTTTCGCCTCAGCCATTCCCTATTCAGTGCGAAGGCAAACCAAAACCCAAAACCAAAAACCAAATCAGAACTCGCGATAGAAGAAAGTAGAGGCATTGCTGTGGTTAATTCGTGGGGAAGGGGATATAGGCAAGCCTTGGGTCAATCGCTGATTCGTTGAACATCGGACGGAGCAAGTTCTATTTATAGACACGCACGTTCTGGCAACAATCGCATGCATAGACAAACCTGAGGCTCAATGGCTGCTTCGTCAAAGTCGGATTGAGCATGCACTAGCTGCCTGGGCAAGTTCTATTTATAGAAACGCACGTGCCGGCAACACTTCTATAAATAAACTCACCTTGGCTCAATGGCTGCCTCGTCCAGTGCTGGGTCGGTTGCAGAGGCGCCTGACGCGGCGCTGCTAAGCGATTGAACATGCGGGCGTTGTAGTAAGGCTGTCGCATGGGGATGTAAACAAGTAGGTAAGTGGGGGTGGGTGAGTGAAATATAGAGATGTAAACAAGTAGGTAAGTGGGGGTGGGTGAGTGAAATATAGAGATGTAAACAAGTAGGTAAGTGAGGGTGGGTGAGTGAGATATAGAGATGTAAACAAGTAGGTAAGTGAGGGTGGGTGAGTGAAATAGAGAGATGTAGACAAGTAGGTAAGTGAGGGTGGGTGAGTGGAATATAGATGTAAACAAGTAGGTAAGTGGAGGTGGGTGAGTGAAATATAGAGATGTAGACAAGTAGGTAAGTGAGGGTGGGTGAGTGGAATTTAGGGATGTAGACAAGTAGGTAAGTGAGGCTAGGTGAGTGAAATATAGAGATGTAAACAAGTAGGTAAATGGGGGTGGGTAAGTGAAATATAGAGATGTAAACAAGTAGGTAAGTGGGGGTGGGTGAGTGAAATATAGAGATGTAGACAAGTAGGTAAGTGAGAGTGGGTGAGTGAAATATAGAGATATAAACAAGTAGGCAAGTGAGAGTAGGTAAGTAAAATATCGCCCTATTTAGTAGCAGACGTAGCTCCTGGACTAGATATCTATCACATACGCCGAGTGGAAAGCATACCCGTCATACTATGCATGCGCGGCAACCACAGAACCAGAATATATTTTTAGCACACAGTTACATCTACGAGGTAATCACGCGGATGTCCATACCTCCAATCGCATATACGAAGTCGCTGGCCGACGTAGGGGTGCGGAAGGGTAGTTTTCTGTAGAATGATTCGTAGACCATATCATCTAGCCCGTAATCATGGCCCTGTTCCAATAATTTGGTCTTGAACTGTGGTATGCGGGAGATGTTAAGGATGGAAGAATGATATATATGTCAATCCCTGGAGGTTTGTGATATGGATTCCGAGCGATAATATGCGATATACTGGTGTATTTCATACAAGCACTTACACACACACACTTACACACACACACGCACACACACACACACAATATATATATATATATATATATTATACATAACGCTATACACAAAACCCACTTCACTGTTTACAGACTGCGTAATAATGCACACTGTTACCACTGACGGTAAATCGATATTATAATATTAAACCAAACTCAGATATTTTACTCAAGTTTTGAGGATAAGAATTTTCATGCGGAACAAACACAAGATCACTTTTCACATGATCGGAATCTGGGACCTGCATCTATGCCAATAGAGAGAGATGTGTGGTAGTTGCCCTGAATACCGAGTCCGAGATTTAAGCTGATCTCCTGAAATATACTCTGGCACCATAATTATAAGATATATATATATATTAAGCATAATGGTCATACATTCTACATATGCTCAATCACAAAACTTTATCCATACACGTCCATGTAATTTGCTAGCACCACTACAATGACAGCTGGGTTACACTAACGATCGAATCAAACCAGACAAGCAACGCCAGCATCGCTCTCGCCAATGCAGATGCGTACAAAGGCTGGAACGTAAAGACACAAATCTTGTCGTTTGTGTTAAGATCATGTTTGTATCTCTGCCAAACAACAATATCGTAGCAGGATGGTCAATTAATGCGTACAAAGGTATGTCCACTGACACATACAAACACCAGGTGTTCACACACACACACACACACACACATATATATAATACATGCGAGCTTATCATACTTATAGATACATGAGACCATCGCACATGTATATACACACGCACACGCACCTTTTCTCTTAGTTTGAGGGTCATTTCCGTGTATTTTTCTCGGCACTCCCAGAGTGAAATGCCCATTTTGGCCAGGAACATCAGCAGCTGATCATAGCCTTGCTGTTGCCAAGTACGCAGCGACGTCGCCACACAGTTGCTGTAGTGCAGACTCTCGAGTAATGACCTGGAGAGCCATTTGTCAGACATAAGTAAGTGTGTGAACTGATGGAATATACAGTCGGTGTATATGAAGTAAGCGATATCAAGGCGCATCTAATCAGCATCCTGGGGATAGGGTACGGCATCGTTTTAGAGTTTTAGGGTTTATGGTTTTGGGGTTGAGGGTTATAAATAGATTACGTTTGTCGACAGGATATCAGGACTTGACAAAATCACACAATCGTCGGAATCTCATACGCGCCACAAACTGTAGCTATTTTTAAATTCCTATTCAGATTGCTATTAATAGATTGCTATTAATAGATTGCCCTATAAATAGACGAGACCGTCAAAGCAAGACATACCAGTGTCGCATGGTCATCAGTTTAAACTCGTCTGCCGCTCGGATGACGCTGTGGTCCATATTTTGTAACTTGCCGGTTCGATTATTTTGGGTCTCATGTGCATCGGCTTCTTCGATGGGGTTGAACCTCAAAACCTAAGCGGTTGGTGTTGATACGAGTGAGTGTGCGAATGTACGGGAGATGCGCGCGTGTGTGTCTTGCGACTGTACGCATTGTATACGGACGAGCATGGAAGATTGTTTATGTTTTTGTCTATGTATATAGTCGTGCGTGTAATGTTTGTTTATGTTTAGGATTATTTTTATAGTTGTGAATGTAATGTTTGTTCAAGTTTTGTTTATATATATAGTCGTGCATGTAATGTTTGTTTATGCTTAGGATTATTATTATAGTTGTGAATGTAATATTTGTTCATGTTTTGTTTATATATTTAGTCGTGCATGTAATGTTTGTTTATGTTTAGGATTATTATTATAGTTGTGAATGTAATGTTTGTTCATGTTTTGTTTATATATATAGTCGTGCATGTAATGTTTGTTTATGTTTAGGATTATTATTATAGTTGTGAATATAATGTTTGTTCATGTTTTGTTTATATATATAGTCGTGCATGTAATTTTTGTTTATGTTTAGGATTATTTTTATAGTTGTGAATATAATGTTTGTTTAAGTTTTTGTTTATATATATAGTCGTGTATGTAATGTTTGTTTATGTTTTTGTTTGTATTTATAGTCGCGTATGTAGCGTTTGTTTATGTTTTTGTTTGTATTTACAGTCGTGTATGTACAGTTTGGGTGTGTAGCTCGTGTTGATGCTGTGTACGTAATAAGTTTTAGTAACCAAATGGATAGGTATCTATGTGTGGGGTGTGTTGATAGATACCAAGTACTTCGTAAATTCATCTATACGGTAGTGGTGATAGAAGATAGGGTGTACAAAGTCTCTACACACCACAATAGTCTACAACCACTCGCTTATCATAAGGGAAGTGTATGAATGTATGTAGTGCCCATACACCCGCGTCTATAGTGTGTAGCTACGCGCCCCCTCAATCAATACACCCCCACATTTGGGTTCGGCATACGCTTGACATACAAATCCAATCCGATGGCGTGCTATATGCACTGGTCTTTTCTGTCCACACCCCGAAATAAACCCACACTACTAGCCTAGCTAGGGAAAACCTATATCTATAAGCACGTATATACATATAACAAGTATTCTACACTTGTGTATATACCTCTCTACGCAAATAGCTACAGCACACACCGTATATACGCATAACAAGTACTATACACTTGTGTGCATACATATCTACGCAAATAGCTACAACACACACCTCGTCTCTGAGCTTTTGTACTTCGTTTATGTATAGTGCAAAGTCGATGGTCTGCTGAACGTATTGGTCTGTTAGCCCAACCACAGCACACCACAGCACTTCATTGTCCCGGCGATTGAGTTGGGCCGCCAGTTGGTATGCAATTAGGCACGTAGACAGGCCGTAGCTGTAATGACCAATCATGTAGCGTTCAGAGTGTGATTAGAAGTGCGGTACATACGGTTGAATACAGATCATATATATACATATATACATACAGATACATACAGATATATACAGATATATACAGATATATATACAGATATATATATATAGATCATATATATACATATATATACAGGTATATATACATATATATATACAGAATATATTATATATAT
>NW_014039653.1:18447-19462 GCF_001186125.1 Sphaeroforma arctica JP610 | reverse complement strand
TATATAGATATAATATATATATATATGTATATATATGTATGGATATATATATATATATATTATATAGAGCTATGAAGTAGACAATAATCTTTTTCTTCATTCCAATCGTTCCAACTACCGCTCATATAGAACGGTAGCACTGTCATGTATAGACAAATATATATATAAAAACTGACCCACGATGTACTCACCGTCATGAGTTTGCATGCGCACACAGCATCCACGTCTGGTGCGGCCAGGATTAGAACAGACGCCGCTGGATGTGACGAAAGCGCATCTTCTTTGATCTTCTTGAAGGCAATGTATAAATCAGCCGGAGATGTACGAACCATTGCTATGAAGAGATACACGCACACGTGCGTGATAAGGCAAGTGTGTATGTATGTATATATATGTGTAAGACCTTATATGTGATCATGGGTGTCCTGTACGTGACAAATAGACGGGCTGTTCTGAGCCACGCGTATCCCTATTATTGGACTATATGTATGCGTGTTTGTACTTGGATCCATGTATATATATATATATACGTTTATGTATCTGTATATTGAGGTATATAAATGTATTTATATCTATGTGTCTAATTATGTGTATACTGTATGGATAAATGTAGGCGTGTGATTCGTGGTTCACTTAAGCGTACAGAGGGTCTTATTACGCTTATGAAACAAAGTGATAAAAATAATGATGTTTTTAGACAATTATATGTACAATGATATACAATATATTGTGATGTACTATCGTCAGTGTATATTGAGCTGATGTCACCAGTGTAAATAGGACTGGGTCGACGTGCAAGTGACAGTTACAAACTAATCAGGTACAACTCGACTTAAATATGTACATAAGAATAAGGAAGCGAGGTCCAACGTACTATAGCATATAGCTAATGATATGCATATATTTATACATATACATATACATATATACATATACATACATATATATATATACATATATATATTTATATGTATAGATATAGATATAGATATAGATATAGATATAGATATATATG
>NW_014039653.1:15917-17255 GCF_001186125.1 Sphaeroforma arctica JP610 | reverse complement strand
TGTATGTATATATATATATATCGTATCTAATGGGATCTAGCATATACCCAGTGGTGTGTGTGTTTGAATAGTATGCAGTATACATATAGGGCACGTAATACAATAAGATGGAAAAGCACTCAGACACATACAGCCAGGCCTGCAAAGTCTATTCATAACATGGATTAAAGGCAAGTCAGACTATCATTTTTTAATATCCGATTTGCTGTTGTTAAATGTTTTAATAGGGATAGTTCCCACAAAGACAAGGGTCAACAAATTTAATGTACAAAATATAAGATGGACAATATACTGAGACAACGTATATACTACAGAGGAAGGTAGGAAAATGCCACAAGTCACACGAGAAGTGGCCCACATTCTCACACGAACAAAATTGGCGGGTTAGCTTAGCCAATGAAAAGGCTCTAACATTTATAGACAGGGAGTCTGTTGCTCATCCTTACCCAATGAAAGGTTCTTAGTAGCCAATGAAATAGCACTAAATTTGGGCGCGAAACTATAACTGCTTTCCGATTTTTTTTTGACAAGTATGTATTTATAAAATTAAATAAAATATGTTTCCTGTGGATGGCGTCTATAGATTCGTATAAATTCTTAAATGTGATATGGTATGTATGCATGTATATTATGTTTGTGTGTGTATATATTATAGTGATATGGATGCATGTGTATGTGTGTAGATAGATTATAGCGATATTCATGTATGTGCATATTCTATAGCAAGTGTAGACGTCCTGCACGCACTGAGATATATGGTCGCATACTAGGGACGACGAATTTCACCACTCACCTGATATGATCCTTGAGACATGTATGTGGAATTGACTACCCTTAACCATCTGAACTACAACTTTGAACATCTCGTACACAAATAGTATACGCTATATTGGAATTAGTATCTATTCGAAAGGTATCTAAGCTGCCCTAGTCGCACAGGCGGCGATGTCACAAGCTTAGACTTTGTATCACATTTAGTATTCCAGCCCACACTTATCGATTGCGCGTTCAAGTTGTAAGTGACTGTAGCAGTGCACAGATATAATCTACAACACGCCAATATGACTGGGGATCGACGACAGCGCATACGTACATTTGGGCGCAAGAAGAACACTACAATACGTAGACCACCAAAGAAGGATTCATGGGCTGCCGTATGGAAAGTATCTGACAGGTAAGCGTATCGGGGTATATCAGTTATATGTATAACCATATGCAATCCTACGATTCAAGTAGTTGCACAACATATCCATAGACATATTCAGGCATTACAATATCAGCTTTATATACATATATACGCACACACACACACACACACACACACACACACACACACAC
>NW_014039653.1:13312-14133 GCF_001186125.1 Sphaeroforma arctica JP610 | reverse complement strand
ACACACACACACACACACACACACACACACACACATATATATATATATACTGTCTATCTATGTACATGTTTGTGAGTATTTATACTTTGATATGTATCGTTGTCCAAATATTAAATAAAAATACTATCTGTATGTATGTGATTATATATATGTGCATATTCTTATCATCATATTCAAATACAAATTTTCCTATCAAGATCTGTATATTCAGGTGAGTTTCCTTGCTTCAATATCGGGCACATTATGCTTTTCTTCTACAACGCTAGCATTATTGGGAGGTTATATTCAGTAGTGTTCCAACTATCATTCTCATCGTACACACCTTGACACCAGCTGTCGTTAGTTTTTGATATTTGGGCGACTTTATCTATGAAATCGTATTTTCATTCTTTGCAAACTGCGTCCATTCCACATTGTTCCATCTGGGTAAGAATATAGTCGGGTGTGTGTTCGTGCGGAAAAGGGGTTGTTCTACAAAGTCTTTCATTCTGTTCGTACTAGTTCGTTACTATCGCACTTGAAACTCTTTTGATCAGTGTACCTCTCGGTCTAATGTACAGTGTACCAGTGAGGAACAATACTGTTCCAATCCCACCCTAGTGTGTAGGTATTGCTATATGCCATTTAAAGGGGTACTACATTATCAGGCTCTATTTGTTCTCATCATCCGGCTTGTTTTAGACCGGAACTGACACACCTGGAATACTTTGCACCGTGATTCCTCTCCTCGAAACATATCCTGAACAATGCGTGCCTTATGATTGTTTACATCTTATACTACTATCAACCAAACTATGTTTTGTACCAGTTTGTATTTATAT
>NW_014039653.1:4323-9377 GCF_001186125.1 Sphaeroforma arctica JP610 | reverse complement strand
ACACACACACTCACACACACACACACACACACACACATATATATATATATACAACACACACACACAACTATATATATATATATATATATATATATATATAAATATAATATGTATGCATACATATGAACCCATACTAATGTACATTTGCTCATTGATTTAGATTCTGCTTCTATATTCTAGTCTCAAACAGCCCATCGACTCAGTCTATACTCAGCGAAGTAGAGTGGTCATGTTTCGGTGCACCAAACCCATCCCAAACAACGACTGCGCTACACCCACCCACTACGTCTGCTGGTAGATCCGATGTTCGCGCACACACACCCGGGGAGAGTACCGAACATCCAAAACAGGATACCGGTATTACGGCGCTAAAAAGCGGTACAGGCGACTGTGTAGGGGTAGACAGTCAAATGGGGGAGAGCGCAAAGACACAGGCTGATAGACCTATAAACGCACACACGCATGTGGATGCAAAAACGGATCTCTCCCACACATCTGTAGATACGCATGAAGTGTCTTCGATTGTCGCACACACCCCTAAAACGGTAGACACACGGGTGAGAAGCCCTCCACAAACCATGGGCACCCCTCCCCCTGCCATCACCTTACCGCCAGCACACCTGAAGATATCGGTATGTCCTCACTTCAGTATGGTTTCTGTGGAGACTACATGTCCTCTCTTTGCCTCTGTCTATCGTATCTAGGGGTGTATAAGGTTTGGGGTTTGATACGAATGGGAAGGCTAAGAAGTATCATTATGGCCTTTCACTGGGTTGGGGTTTCTTATTGTCTTTGTGTGGTTTTTTAATGAGTAGGGATATATAGCCGACTGATGCATGACTCATAATTCTTTCAGGGCCACGGTGACCTGCAATCGCCTACCTACTTATTATTTCGGTTGTATTCACTACTTACTTATTATTTCGGTTATAGTTACCTACCTACTTATTATTTCGTTTATATTTACCTACCTACTTATTATTTCGTTTATATTTACCTACCAACTTATTATTTCGTTTATATTTACCTACCTACTTATTATTTCGTTTATATTTACTACCTACATATTATGTCGGTTGTATTTACTACCTACTTATTATTTCGTTTATATTTACTACCTACTTATTATTTCGGTTATTTTCACTACCTACTTATTATTTCGGTTATTTTCACTACCTACTTATTATTTCGGTTATATTTACTACCTACATATTATGTCGTTTGTATTTACTACCTACTTGTTATTTCGTTTATATTTACTACCTACCTACCATTTCGTTTATATTCACTACCTACTTATTATTGCGTTTGGATTTACTACCTACTTATTATTTCGATTAGATTTACTGCCTACTTATTATTTCGTCTCGATTCGAGTATGTATAAATATACGTGGGCTACGTACACTTGTATGAATTAGGTGAGATTCAATCTATAATCTATAAACCTGGATGCGAATCAATCGATCACCTATAGCCATGGTCAGCATAGTAGTTAACTGTGATGCGGTTCAATCTATGATCTATAACCATGTATGTGATTAAATCTATTATCTATAACCATGTATGTGATTGAATCTATGATCTACAACCATGTGTGTGATTGAATCTATAATCTATAACCATGGATGCGAATCAATCGACCACCTATAGCCATGGCCGGCATAATAGTTAACCATGATGCGGTTCAATCTATGATCTATAACCATGTATGTGATTGAATCTGTGATCTATAACCATGTATGTGATTGAATCTATTATCTATAACCATGTATGTGATTGAATCTATGATCTATAACCATGTGTGTGGTTGAATCTATAATCTACAACCATGGATGCGAATCAATCGATCACCTATAGCCATGACCAACACAGTAGTCAACCATGATGCAGTTCAATCTATGATCTATAAACATGTATGTGATCGAATCTATGATCTATAACCATGTATGTGATTGAATCTATGATCTATAACCATGTATGTGATTGAATCTATGATCTATAACCATGTATGTGATTGAATCTATGATCTATAACCATGTATGTGATTGAATCTATGACCTGTAACCATGTATGTTATTGAATCTTTTATCTATATCCATGTATGTGATTGAATCTATGATGTATGACCATGTATGTGATTGAATCTATGATCTATAACCATGTGTGTGATTGAATCTATGATCTATAACCATGGATGCGGTTCAATCTATGATCTATAACCATGTATGTGGTTGTATCTATAATCTATAACCATGGATGCGAATCAAACTATTAGAATAATACTTCACCAGAGTTGTTGATTTTTCTCGTCTGACGCTTTTTTTTTGTATGTGTAGAGCTCTCGGAGCTTGCCATCCAACTCCGTAGACAACAGGTCCTCCGTTGGAACTGTTAAAACTCTCGACAGTGATTGGCTGACCGATAAAATGGAGACCGACCATTGGCAGTTGCCAGACGACTTTGTGGTATACGACAACAAGGTTAAGCCTACACGAGCAAGGACCAGTGGGAGTAAACAGTCAGCACAACACTCCACAGAGTGTGCTACACATGACTCTGTCGATCCAAGGGAGAACGAGCCGTATACTCACATGCACACTAGCGCGACTGCATGCGACTCAAGCGATGTACATGTACATATACCTACCTGTGACATACCAATGCACACGAGTGAGTCGGCTGAGCATGCGCACGGGACATTACAGCAGGCAGTGGAGAGTCAAGAGTGGGTGATGGAGCACTCAGACGCACAGACGGGGTGTGTGCGGGAACAGGAAAGGGATGCAGACGGTTCTATAAATAGAATGCAACGCAGTAGCAGCGCAAGTCTCGGTACCGTTCTGTGTACCGCCAGTCTTACCGGAAATGGTAAAAATGCTCACAGTTGCGCTAAAAATAGTACACGTGGCAGTGGGAGCGGTAGTAGTCGCGGCAGTGCTAAAAATAGAACACACCATGACAGTGGTGGCAGCAGTGGTAAACCACACCCACCTACACCAAAACCTCACCCCACACTCCGATCATTGCACTCCAAAGTACAACCACAACCACAACCAACACGCACAGATACACAAACGCCGCCCACACACTCAGACACACACACACACCCAGGTACTAAGCTACAGCAGGTGTTTGGGGACGTGGCACGGCCTGGGGGTGTGCCTATGACACGCAGCCACAGCCGAGATCAGAGGGTGGCGCGGCGGAAGGGCACCCGAAGCAAATGCGAAGAGCGAACACACAACATAGCCGTACCATCACTCGCGAATAGCCTGTCTAACCGGTCACAGGGATCGGTGGTACCGAACCAGTCCACCTCGTCACTGCGTATGGTAGGGGCACCCTCCGCCAGTGAGACGCGGGATGGTGTACAGGGGTTGGATTGTTTGCCACATATCCAGCGTGCAGGTTCATCGCCCACGGGCAGCCAGATTGAACGCACCGAACACCCGGCTCAGCCGTGGGTGTGTGCGAGTCTTCACAGCTCACACCACTCACTGCCGGCAGGTCGCTCTGGCCAGTCTGTGAACCAAGCACAATACCTGCGACAGCCCCATAGCCCACCCAGCAGCCAACATGCACCGTCGCACTCGGCGCCTTGGCACACTCAGGGACGGGTTGGACAGGGCTCGGGTAGTGGAGGGAAGTCACGGACGAAGACAAACAGCCCACACAGGTGTGGACATGCGGGTGCTAACACCCAGCCAGCGAAGAGAACTACCGAACTTTCTCTGGAGGGTCTGGATAACACGCGACTGTCACCCCCGCATGCGCCGGGGAGACCCAAAGCCAAATCGTCCACCCCATCTGCGTCCTTTGTGGAGTGGAGTCCGATCCTCCCGGTGTGCCATTTATGAGTGTGTATTCTTGTGATGAATAGACGATATGAGTATATGAATATTCATGGATGTATGAAGACATTTATGCGTGTATAAATTTGTGAGTATATGAATAGACGATATGAGTATATGAATAGATATTATGGATGTACGAAGACATTTATGAGTGTATATACTTGTGGGTATATGGATAGACGAAATGAGTATATGAATAGACATTCATGGATGTATGAAGTCAACGGTAATCTTATTGACCCGTTTAGTTATGTTTGGCCATACAATACTGTTCTAACCATTGCTTGTTTTGCTCCTTCGTCTGGTCTGGAGCAAAACCTAAGCGCATATTCCTTTGTAAATCAAGTTTTTCTCTCACTCATAGCTCGTGAACCCTTTTATCAACCCCAGAAAAACTCGAGCAAACGAGTGCACGCCAGTGATGGTGCCACTAAGCCCATCAACGATATGCCGATTATGTCCACCGTTGCACGTCCCGTTGTCCGTTCGGCTGTCACCCAGCCTGAGCCTCAAACCCTGATAAAACCCGGTTTGCCAATGAAAAAACCTAGGTTTCCCATCACAGCCACGCCGAGTGGTGTTGTTGTGGAGACACCGACTGTTCGAGCCACGGTGAGTTCGAGACTTGTATCTGCCATACTTGTATCTGCCATACCGCGATACCTTTCAAAGTAGTTTATAATCTTAAGTAGTTATAATTAGTTTATGATCTTAAGTAGTTATAATTAGTTTATGATCTTAAGTAGTTATAATTCTTAAGTCGTTCTAGTAGTAGAATACTGCGAGGATGTTACCTACATCATCCTTCCACTGTCGCATTCTGCCACTGTTTTGGTGCACGATCAATTCGCCTCAGTTGACCTATTTTACCAAAAATAGTTCACCCATCGTCTCGTCATTCTAAAAATAGAATACCTACACACTGTACAACCCACAGGCCGTTGTGGACATGACGCCAATGCTGAAATCGCTCAACATATCACGTGATAAAGTAGCCCACACATCCCGCAATTCGTCCCGTAATACATCTGCGGTTGCGCTGAGAGACCTGTCCGCAAACTTGTCAGTTTCGAACAGGAGCCACCACCCCGCACATGAGCGCCGTTCGCATGTTTCAGGCACACCGCGATGTGTGCAGTCACCCAGGAGACTACAAAGTCAACTCTCGTATGTGCTTGCGTTGTTTATACTATCTATG
>NW_014039653.1:0-2350 GCF_001186125.1 Sphaeroforma arctica JP610 | reverse complement strand
AGTCGCTATCAGGCCAATCACAGTGTCTTGTGCACACCTTGTTCCACGTGTGCCTTGGCGTGTCTTTGGTTTTCGTTACGAATCTCATCTCCACTCGCCACTGTTAATGACCATATGTCGGATGAGTTCATTCGATCACACTCACTGCACCCGCTTACTGGCTACTGGCAAAGTATCAGCCGCATGCGTATATATGCAATCATACGGCTCCCTTAAGTGCACAAGATGAAGCTGATGGTAAGCCTTACCACATAATCGACTGTACTCGTTGCAAAGATAAAGCCTATGGTAAGCCTTACTACCAATTCGACTGTACTTGTTACAAAGACGTTCTGCAGGAAGTCATCATGACCGCTACCCTGAATTCGCATCGCCACATCGCTCCCAATCTAATCGAAGTCAAAGGCATAAGCGTGGCGCGTGGCCCCTTTCCCGATTTTCTGGTCCAAAAATGGGACGATTACAATGCCAATACCACCTCTGAAAACGAAAGACCGGTCGATTTTGGAGCGGAGCAGTTGTTTGTGGTGTTCATCTTTGCCAATGGCGGGACTGACCTGGAGAACATCGCGGTATGTTCATGAACAGATATGTGTTTAAGTATATGTGTGTAAATATATGTGTGTAAGCATACGTGTGTAAATATATGTGTGTAAATATATGTGTGTTAATATGTGTGTAAATATTTGTGTGTTATCATGTGTATAAATATATGTCTGTAAATATATGTCTGTAAACATGTCTGTCAATATATGTGTGTAAATATATGTGCTAATATATGTCTGTAAATATTTGTGTGTTATTATTTATGTGTAAGTATATGTGTGGAAATATATGTCTGTCAATATATGTCGGTTTATATAGGTGTGTTATTACATGTGTGTAAATATATGTGTAAATATGTGTGTAAATATATGTCTGTAAATATATGTCTGCAAATATATGTGTGTAAATATATGTGTGTAAATATGTGTGTAAATATATGTGTGTAAATATGTGTGTAAATACATGTCTGTAAATATATGTCAGTATATATATATGTGTAAATATATGTGTGTAATTATATGCGTGTTAATATATGTGTGTAAATACATGTGTAAATATATGTGTGTAAATATATATGTGTTATTATATGTGTGTAAATATGTGTGTAAATATATGTCTGTACATATATGTGTGTAAATATATGTGTGTGAATATGTGTGTAAATATGTGTGTAAATATGTCTGTAAATAAGTCTGTAAATGTATGTCTTTATATGTGATTATATGCCCGTTAATATATGTCTGTAAATATATGTCTGTAAATACATGTGTACCTTTACCGTGTTCCTGTGTGGACGCTATGATAGATACAAAGAGACGGTCTGTCTCTATTTGTACGGCATGTGCGCCCCATTAGCGGCCAGTGTATTGGCGCGAGTGAAGTATTGATGTCCGTTCAAGAGTTTAAGTGAAGTATTGGTGCATGACCAAGAGTTTACTGAGCCTATAAGTGCTTTGACCTGATAGGGATCTCCGTACAAGTGTCAGTATACGTACCGTGGCTGAACAGTGTCTTCCAAACCCAGTGTGTTATTGCCTGTCTGGGGATAGGTCTTGGTACGTTTTTCGTTCCGCCATTTACTCCCACCCCATGATCCACCCACCCTATACGCATATAAATCAATATACGTATATAAATCACTTGGTACGTTTTCTCTTCTGCCATATACTCACGCCCCATGATCCACCTACGTATATATATATCAATATACGTACCGCAGCTGAACAGTGTCTTCCAGGCGCAGAGTGTCATAGCGCAGATGGCCTTCTCTATGGCTGTGACTGAGGACGTCCTCCAATTCGAACACCGAGACCTGCACTGGGGTAATGTGATGGTGGCCACCACAGATGTACCGAACATCAGCTACACTATTGGCGGGCAGACGCACACCATCGCCACGCACGGGCTGATGGTCAATATCATCGACTTCACGCTGTCACGTATGCGGATAGGTATGTATGTGGTACCGGCATATATATTCATGGCCATAGGATCGGTCCATGTTCATGCAAGTACACATTTACGCACACACACGCACACGCACACATTCTCACTCACTCACTCCCTCACTCACTCAATATGTGTTGTGTGTATGCGTGTTGCTGTGTATGTGTGTGCGTGTGTGTCTGCATCCGTGATGTTCTCTGTGTGTGTGTGTGTCTGCATCCGTGATGTTCTGTAAGTGTGAATGTTCCTGTATGTGTGAATGTTCCTGTATATATATATATATATATATATGTGTGTGTGTGTGCGCGCGCGCGCGTGTGTGTGTGTGTGCGTGAATGTTCCTGTGTGTGTGTGTGTG
>NW_014039654.1:30945-32686 GCF_001186125.1 Sphaeroforma arctica JP610 | reverse complement strand
TATGTATATGTATATTTGTTTGTGTATGTAAATGTAGACTTATGGTATGGGAGCGATAATCCCCCATCACCTGTTCAGACTGATGGACCGTCAGACCAGAGAAGGTGCGGCCAGCAGTACTCGTGATTGTTTTGTAGGGCGTTGGCAGATGCATGGGGCAGCGACCAAGTGCTTTGCGCCCGATTCAGCAAGTACATCGATGCTTTGAGGAAGCAGATGGCAAAGGGGGGAGTAGCCACTGCGGATGCACTACTGGGGGACTTCATGGCGGTAGACTATTTGGCTCAGGATATGCGCGAGTACCTTGGAAAGATGGCTAAGGTGTCGACTAGAGAGGGCGTTGTTGTAAGGCCCTCTTTTGGAGTGCTTCCTCCGCCCGCATGCAAGTTTCTTCTTTGGGCTGATAAAGGTGGAATTAGTGTACGTCAAGGCAGTCATGTTGAGTTTAGACAGTGTATGGTTCAATGTATGTTTTTCTAGTCGCTTGTTCGCGAAAGACAAGCGCACAGGATCTCATGTTAAGCGGAGTTACCAGTTTGCGAGTTTGCCACAGGTTCTGGTGTTCTTATGAGGAGAACTTTTGGTGGGACGAGGTGTCCACAAGGTGTTCTTCTACAGGTACAAGGTGTTCTTTGGGCTGATCCTGTACCGCAAGAGGTACCGCAAGGTCATCGGTACTCAATGGATAACGCTATGGCGGCACTCAGTGATCTGCGCTCGCAGCTAGAGAACGAAAGGAAGGAGACGCAGAAGGATTTACGGAAGTTGCTGGACAAGGATAGTAAGCGACTGCAACATGTGGCGCCTGCTACAGGCAGGCAGTCGCGTAAACAGACGAGGTCTCGAACTTTGGAAGATGATGATGGGGCGGTATCGTCTGGAGGAGACACGGACGGTGACTTCAAGGTATTAAGCGCTTCAAATGTCACAAACATGGACAAATTGCGGCTAATTGTCACAAAGGTGGGAAGTGACTGGCGGGGTCGTCGGGCGCGACAGTCGAAGAGAAGGCGTAAGCTGGGAGTGTGATCCAGGGAGCGATCAAAGGTAAGACATAGAGGTCTCCGTTGGCTCAGACGCTACTTTCAGCTTGGTCTCCGAATTCTTTGCGGCTCAGCATGGTCTGATGGTCGCAAGGTGCATGGGTTTGCCGTACAAAGGTGTGGCGTAGATGGATTTAGTCAGGCCTTCGGGTGTGGTCACATAATTGGTGACATTTAGACATATTGGGGGGGGGGACTCTATTGTTCATCCCATGGATCCATTAATTGGGATGTTTTTGCCGTTTGATACGGCTGTCCTGCTTGGGTTTAAGGCGTTGGGTAAGGAGCGTTTGTCACTCATATGAACGAAGCAGGACTGACTGGCGGTTGATCCGCAGACGCAGGTGATAGACTCCTTGAAGTCAAAAAGCTGTGATGAGGAGTAGCCAAAAATACGCGGCCCACCTAGCCGCAAAAGCTAAAAGGAAGTCCGTTACAAGTGGCGCAAGTTAAGTGTATCAGTTCCACTGGATTTGCGGCTCAACACGCTGCGCTCAATTGGGCTTGCGCGAGGTTAACCGTTATCAGGATAAGGGGCAGCTGCGTATCGATTACGTAGTTACGCTCCAGACTCATTTCTTGCGGGTTTGGGTATAGCTGCCGAGCTAGATGATGCAGAAGAGTATATGATACCTTGTCTGCACGATATGTTAGCGGAAGTAGACATGCTATAAGGTGCGAAAAGGATATATATATAC
>NW_014039654.1:9217-27857 GCF_001186125.1 Sphaeroforma arctica JP610 | reverse complement strand
ATATATATAAATAATATATATATATATATATATAATATTATATATATATATATATATTCATATATATATATAATATATTATATATATGTATATATATAAATATATTATTTATTTATATGAATATATATATATATATAAGTATTTATATATATATATACCGTCCGACGACTCAATAGATGAGTGGTGAAATTCATTTGCAAACATTTGCTTAGGTGTGTCAAATATCCCGGTGTATACCAACATTTGGCTTTCGGTTGCGTTTCGCACTGCTAATCAATATACTGCTGCAAGTCGCTGCTGCGAGTCTGCGTCCATATGATGTTATAGATGTTCCTGTTCTTCCTGTTCCAATGCAAATTTTATTTATCTCACACTTTCAATATCAACTTCGGAGTTCAGACGATCCACAACTCTTTCCATTGTATTGAGTTTTGCCTGGGCGCAGTATCCAACTCAACATAGTACCCTCGTCTATGTACCCTATAACGGACACACTCTGTTCTCGGAGAAAATATGGAACATGTAACTTGAGGCTGTCGTAACTTGAGGCTGTCTTCTTCGGGAATCCCCTTGCGCCGCACCTTGGTTTTGGTGACGTTCTGCTATCGATGGAGATATTATCTTTTCATATTTGAATATGTGCACCAGTATTGACGTACTTGCTGCTCTGTCCGGCGAGGCGGGTGCGAATCGCTATATATTTCACACTCGCTTCTGTCCGATATTTTCAGGCTGATCTTGTATCATGGCTTGTGTTGATAGGCTGGTGTCTACAACAAATTGCTTGCTGAATTTTAAAACGAAAGTTTGTTGAGCTCGAATCATTACCAGATTTCCGCTCGCCTTAGTCGCTGACTGCGACAGACTCTGCGCATGCTGCAATGCCATGGTGGGCTGTTCTTTTTGCTTGAGTTCCAAAGGCAGGCTGCGTGTACCAATGAGTGGCTGATACCGCATCGTCGCTTGCGCTGATAGCCCGGTGTCTACTAGCAACTGCTTTCTGCGTTTTCCCGAAGTCTGGTCGAACTCGAATCATTTCTCAAATTTCGTCGCTGCTCACGACAGACTCTGCACATGCCGGCAGTGCCATGACGGCTGTTCCTTGGTTTATGTTACAAAGAAAGGATGCGTGTACTATCGAATGGCTCATACTGTGTCTTTGCTCGCGTTGTTAGACCCATCGCTTGGGTTGATAGGACGGTGTCTACTAGCAACTGCTTGTCTCCGGTCATTCTCAGAATTCTGTCCACTTTCGTCGCTGTTCGAGACAGACTCTTCACATTCCAGCAGTATCGGTTGTTCCTTTTTCTTACATTGTAAGACAAGGCTTTTTGTACTCATGAATGAACTCCGGGATAATATGACCAGGCTTCCCCCACGGGACACATGGGTGTCAAGACAGTTTGTGACGAAAGCTGCAGTGTTTGTCGGAGACAACTCGGTACGCAAGGTTATGCCTCTCGCCGCCAGAAAAACTATTAAAGTGAAATGCTCGCCGTAAGCTATTGAATACATGAAGACGCACCCGAAGTATACGTACGTCAAATGCCATGCATTAACACCCATCTTGAAACGATTCAGGTGAATATACAGAAGACCAAAGCACAGAAATACTATCAGCGTGCTCAAGGTCATAGCAACCCAGATATTTCTGCTACCGTCGTTAAAAGCTTCGTGCACTACTCTCGTCTTGACGGAATAAATACACAGGAATATCAGAGCTACGAACACGGGGAACATGGGGAGAAAGAGCTCTATCTCAAAATGAACAAAGTGAACATGGCTCAAAAGTATCTCAATCACCACCGTTATGACAGCAAGCATCATAAGAAGCCAATAAATACCATCCGAAATGAATCTCCTGTTGGAGTTCCAATTGGACTTGCAAGCTTTGAATCTCCATTTAGTCTGGAAGATCCTGTATAAGGTTCTCTGCTTTGCTACCACCAGTGCAATGATGGATGTATAGAAGAATGCGCCCAGCGAATAAAACAGGTATGTTAACCAAGCGTGACGGAGCAGAGCCAACTTAGGTATATATATGGTTGTCATGGCTGAGAACGCAAACAGCACACTCAAGGTTGTAGATGCCGACATGCCTACCACAAAGTCGAGGCCCTTGGCCTTGACAAGGGGATATGACCTATGTTTCCACAATAAGTAGCTTGTTATCGAAACTAGGCACAATGCATAGACTGCAGCTGCCGCTGTAAATACGATAGCACTCACATTATTTGTCACCCAAAGATTTTCACCATTCTGTGGCGGAGGATCTAAATTGAAAGTAAGTGCACAACCCACATATGCGGCGCCAACTACAGTGCCATGAACTAGCATTATCACTGGGAGGGTCCACGAGCTAAGTAAACTGAACTGTGCCGAACTGATGTAACCGCATACGAGGATTCTGCGTAAAACAACTACAGGATTGGTACTTTGCAGGTATATTTCCTCACTCATGACTGGCGTTATAACTGAGCACGCAGGTGCTTGATTCCCCTCCATGTTAATCTTGAGGTTTGCTGATATGCAATAAACTAACCGTATACAATCTCATTCTTTTTATTTTATCTTATTTTTTTGTACAATTGTCTCCTCAAAATTCCTTTTTTTTTTTTGTCTCAGACAGAATATAAATAGAGTATAGACAATAAAGTACATATTTTGTTTTATTAAAGTAAAAGAAACAAATATAATATTCTCTGAGAAGTCAGTGAGTCAGACACTCAATGAAAAATATCAGAGTGAAGACTTAAGACCCAGACTGAAGACTCCCAGGAGTCGGCCAAGACCCAGAGTCCCAGAGTCTCAGTCCCAACTCCCAAGTCCCAAGTCACAACCTCCCGTGCGCCCAGGGCTCAGGCTCTCAGGAGTCCAGTAGTCCAGCTACAGCAGTCACTACTGACACTATTTTATTGTTCATAGCCTCCTAAAATTTAAAAAAAGACAGGAGTGGGGAGGGCGTCAGCCGTCAGGCTATGTAAACGAAGGCCCTGTGTCGCAGTGCCGCTCGCGGTCTCGCGGGGGCGTGGCCTTTGGAGTTTGGCCCCCCTTCTCCTCTCGGCGGCTTGGCCTCTGCCCTCTGGGATTAGGCCTCACTGCTGGGGTGAGGTCACTGGAGTCTGGACTCTTGCTGAGCTAGTAAACTCTCGTTTGACTATAACGATGCGTCGTGAGTTCGTGACTCGTGAGACTCGAGACTCCGAGAGTCTCGCTTTTATTTAAAACAAGAAAAATAATAGTTGACATGTCGCGAGTTCGCGACACCGGGGTCAAGAACTTGCTTAATTTTTTTTTACTCAAGATTGGGTAAGTTATTTTTAGACCCTCTGATGTTTTTAATTTAGAAGGCTATGCTAAAAAATTCGCCAATAATAATGGGTCCTTTCAGCGATTTTTAGGATGGGGGGAAACCCATGGAAATTCTGAAAATAAAAATGTTTGTATTTACATAAAGTGTGTCAGTAATCAGTAACATCACTGTATACACTATAAACCAGTGGCCTACGGGCCTTACGCCCTGCGGCCTTAAGCCCTACGGCCCTACGCGACATACGACATGTTTCAGACGACACGTCGTAAGACGTTGCGGTCTTGATACCTTTCTAAATTTTAAGTTGTTTTGCTTTGTTTTTTAAAATAAGTAAAATTAATTAGCGTGTGAAACATGACCCCCCGGCCCCCGCTTGGCGGAGTGAGCGAAGCTCGGTATTTACTGACCACATGTCGGTATTTAATTTTGTCGCATAAATTTGCCATGACGGTCTGGATCGGGTCTGCGCTATGATTTCTGCTCGAGCCTCACGTCGAGGCCTAAATCCAGTTGTTTAAGGCACAATTTAACGTGGTATAGAAACACCAAACATAGTTTTTTCTCTGTCTCAATTAATCTACAAAAACTTATCTTTACAAAAACCAACATGACGTGTTTATATAAGAAAGTAATCATAATATATATATATATTCATAGAAAAAGATAATAAAATTCAATTCTTCCAAATAAGAGTTTATACAGTCTATTAGGTTATGGGCTATTAATCTCTACTCGAAACTCTCGTCTATTATTCCTCTACAATGGAAGACCTGGCTGCTCCCACCCCAGCCCCCAGATGGACCCAACTTACCATCAGCGGCGACACCCATGATCTCTGGCTAGGCGATCTCCAGGTCGCTGCATCCACTGCTCGTCAGAACGCTATACATGTTCTTAAATTAATTTGTTCCCTCCACCAATCATAACTCACTACCACAATTACTCATTCATCCACCTCAACAAACAAACACCAACAGAATAACATATGACGAATACCATAAAAATAACGGTCATCGCAGCCGATCTACTACTCTGAGAGTGTCTGCCAAAGACCGCATCACACTCACACACTAACCCCCCCCCCCCCTCCTCTCGGTGTCACCACCGAGAAATGTGTGCTAAATCGAAAGATTGGGCTGTAGCCATGCAGAACATCGACTTACAGCCTACGATAGACATCTGCGTTTCCTGTGTCAACTCTCAGATTCCTCGTTTTGCTGGCCCGGAGGGTAGTGAGCTTAATGACTTTCGAAAAGGCTACCTCATCACCAAGCGTTGTTACGCCAATCCAAAGTGGACTGATATCTTAGAACTTGTCCGTCTTAACATAAGCACCGGTTCTACCCAGGCGATATGCGTACCATTTCGTCACTGCTCCCGTTGGTGGTCATTTTACATCTCACACTTACAGTCTCCACCCTACATCATCCAAAATGACAAGAACACATTCTTAGGCAGCGACACTCAGGCCGTGGGTAAGCCCACTTGGATATATACACTTGTTGCCTAACGTATGGCCGGAAAAATGAAATGCGACCATGTACACCACACAACCACAAATAATGTTTACGGCCCCGTTGAACATCTCCACATCGATCTTCAGGGTCCCAAGTACACCATGAACATAATATATGACGGAACAAAATTTGGCATACATAGTGTTCACAAAGACAAAGTGTGCGTACCTGACGCTGCCAAGGCACTTCCCCTGCAGGTGCTTGCACGCTACAAACCATATCGCCTTATTGCTGATGGTGACAGCGTATTTCGGAGCAAAACACTCGCACCATGCTTCTTCTCCGAGATATGGATCTCAACAGTACCCCGGCACACACCCCGCAACTCAACGGAAAGGTTGAAAGGGAGCATGACACACTTAATTCAACTTACACGTACACTACTAATCGACATCAACCAGTCCCTCCCACTCTGGAGCCATGACATTTCATTCTCCATGTCACCTGATGTCAACAACCCTCGTGACAATTTCGGACTCATATCGTCATATCCCTAATATTTCCTTGGATGTCGACATCAATTTACAGTACCCATTTTCCACCACTCGACCATGTAGCCCTCCGCCAACGCTGTGACGACTTCAGAAAGAACTCAACAAAACGTTGCTCCAACAAGGAGATCGCGGCAATGGCCCGGCACCAATACTACTACCAACTGGTTATGGGTAAACCGCCAACCTCAAACCGAGACACAGCCAGACACGACAGCTTCAATCGCTTCTTCGAGTCTACACCAATCCGGCTCTGTGCTATGATTGTAACGAATACGTACATGTTCACATTGCTCGATTACCGCACCGACGGCTGTCTCTGCCCTGTCTGCCTTCACTACCAGCCACTTTCCCTGCATCCAAAACTGATTCGACGCATCCTGGTAGGCCCAAAACTGATCTTTTCTCCAGCATGTTGAAGAACAGCCGTACCCTCACCCGTCCCTGACACATCAACAGATGTTCCCTATTCCCCGGCTAATCACGCTGTTGAAGTACTACTTCCAAATATCAGTTCGAACCAAATCATCGCGCTTGTTGGTTCCGACTATGATACGTCCGATCCAGGCCAACCAACACATACTGAATTCATCCGTGGTCTGGTGCGGCATTGGCTTACCCCCATCTTCTCTTCTCGACCGGATTATGACGGACAACCTGGCCTTTCTCTTATTTTGTACTCTGCATTAGCCCATTCCGCGGCACTAAACGTCGCAGACCCAATCCGTACCACCTAGTTGGGTACTCTACTTAATAGATCAGCAAGAAAATATATGGAACATTCGATAGTAACTGTGCTTTGTCAGCACCGGCCTGAATTGACCCAGCGCAAATCCTCCATTGTCGACTCACTTGGTCCAAGCTTCAACAGGGAATTTACTGTCCACTTCTTCCCATCGATATTCCCCGAGCCACTACAACGGCTATGAGAGCCATACTATATGTACAAACATTGTAACTTAACTCCTTTGAAATAAATAGTATTATCCCTACACAAGTTATTTGCTACCCACTTAGGAGAAAACTTTTGGTCTCCGCGGCGCCCCTGCCGTGTTTAATTTATAGTGTCCGCCGTCGCATTGATGGGAAAGAAGAATGAAAGCCGTCAGTTCCATTTGCCTGGGCTATGAATCAGTTCGGTACAAGAAGCTGATGGTCCTCTTAATAGACTGAATAAACTCTTATTCTAGTTTTTTTTTCTATGAGTATATATATATTATGATTACCTTCTTATATAAATATATGTTGGTTTTTGTAAAAATGAGTTTTTGTAGATTAATTGAGAAAGAGAAAAAACTATGTTTGGTGTTACTAAACGATGTTAGGATGTGCCTAAAACCTTCCCTGAAACTCAAGTATAGTTTTTGAGTGACACGGATGAATCAAGTAATTGGAAAATATAAGCATATTTTCTACATAAGCTTGTTGATCAGTTTCTATACGGTCGGGAAATTGACGGATTTTAGGGCAACAACATTTACTACAGTAGAGACACATGACGATGAGCATCACTCCACTCACGAAGAGACTAGTGTACACGCCCAAGATATAAAAAATACATCAACTGCGAATACCACCACTTACTCGGGGCCCCTTATGGGTATCCGTATACCTTCAGCTCCTATAGGGTTGCTGTAACCTGTAGGTATAAACTATGATGTCAAACACCGGAGTCTTGTACCAAACTGTACGTCAGAGGACGAACTGAGTCTTCAGGGCTGCCCGTTTTTCTTACCGGGGTGCGAGAATGGTATCTTGAGGTTGTCATTACATACATGTAGCATGTGCAATAAGTTCTGCCACGCCCTCTGCCATTGTACAAGGGGACAAGAGAGCAGTGGGAGTATCGGTGCATGTTACTATTGCGAGCCTGGTCAAATGTGTAACAAATTTATATATTAACACACCAGAATATATTGAAGGTAACAAAGCTGCAGCATACGCAGGAGGATATTGGGCAGCTAGAGGCTCTCAGCAATCTCAACAACGCGATCATCATCAATGCGCAAATGGGTTCGATGCGCTTCGACTATGATGACGTGGACAGGCTTGTAGATGCAGATGATGGCGGTGTACCACAATATTTTCCTGCTGAAGATGCTTTGAGCTTTTGAATAGATTTCTTCGCCTGTCAAGTCCTAGATAAAGTCTTCCCCTTGTCGCGATAGAACCCATGTGTTAAGTTGCACCCCTAACGCGTTCATACTATGACGACCACCAAGGTAATGAGCCTCGTGCTTAGTCATTCACACGTACGTACCAACAATAAAACTAATCCGCCAATCTGATGCGCACATTTTACTTCAAGTAGTATGATAGGCTAGGCATGCATGCATAAAGATTAAATAATTATACAAACAAAATGATTGGTTAGATGTGTATAAATATCAAGCAAACTCAAACAAAATGATCGGTTAGAGCTCGCTGTAAACTTTACATATATATAAATTCCATCGGTCAACACTTTTTAACCGCGTTTCATTGGTGAATCGCTCGCTCTATGACCAAATTATTCACAATAGCCAAGATATATGCGTGTAGCGGTTAACGTTCTCATCTACATATGCTGAAACGTAATAAGGTCTGCTGTGAGTCTGTGAAGTCTGTGACGTCTTTGAGTCACCAACTCACAACCGAAATATTTATATATTTTTGTGAACTATTTACTCAAGTGACCACAACACAAATGAATTACATATATTGCTTTATCTTGCTCTTTGTTTTGTAGCATTTATAGGTGGTTCTTTTATCACTTTATTATTCAATGAACGGATTATAACTAATTTTTATTGGCGGTAAGTGAAAATGGATAAGATTACAATGAAAAAAATGAAAAGCCGCCCTCATCTCTCGTTCTCACAAGTGATAAGAGATGCATCGCCATCGGCGCAACGCCTTTTTAAAGTTTTTTCTTGTTTTGTTTTGTTTTTAGAAAACAAAGAGCCAACAAAAAAAGTATTCCTATAATTATGCTTTACTTTTATTAGCTTTTCTCACAGTAGATATTACTATTTTTTGGACGTTGCATAACTTTCGTCTAAAGTGAATCATCTGAGGCCAGAATTCCAGAAATCGACATACCACCCATACACAACCATACCATAATACCAAGTACCAACCCATTCCTTATCAGTTGTAGTTAGAAACAAGAAGGCTTTAAACATGGAGAACATGGGAAAAATCCTGTACAAGGTTCTCTGTTCTGCTACCATCAGTACAATGATGGATGTGTAGAACCGAGCGCCTAACGAATACAACATTCATGATAACCACATGTGCGAGTGCAGAGCTAGCTTAAGAATATTTATGGTTATCATGGTTGCAAACACAAACAGCACACTCAAGATCGTCGATACTGACATGCCTACCACATAGTCAAGAACATTGTCCTTGACAAGGGGATAAGACCTATGTTTCCACAATAAGTAGTTTGTTATCGAGACTTGACACAATGCATAGGCTGCAACTGACGCTGTAAATACGATAGCACTCACATTATTTGTCACCCAAAGATTTTCACCATTTTGTGGCCGAGGGTCGAAATTGAAAGTAAATGCGCACCCAACATAAGTGGCGCCAAAATATGTGCCATGAATTAGTATCGTCACTTGGAGGGCCCACGACCTAAGTAAACTGAACTATGTCGAACTGATGAACTCGCATGCGAGAACGCTTCGTAAAACAACTGCAGGATTCATAGTACTTTGCAGAACTTTGTCTTCACTCATTGGCGTTGAAATTGAGCACGCATGGAATTGATTTTCCACCATGTTATTCCTAGGGATAAGATTAATATTTTCAAGAATGATATGCTATAATGTATGTATGTTACAATGTATGAACAAATGGTATGGCTGGTATAGCTCTCATAGCCGTTGTAGTGGTTTGGGAAAGATCTATGGTAAGAAGCGGTTAGTAAATTCCCATTTGCAGCTTAAGTCCAGTGAGTCGACGATGGAGGATATGCGCTGAGTCATTTCGGGCCGGTGCTGACAAAATAGTGATACCATCGAATGTGTCATGTATTTGCTTGCTGTCCTACTAAGTAACGTACCCATCTCTATGGTACTGATCGAGTCTGCGCCGTGTAGTGTCGTGGAATTGGCTAGTGCAGAGTACGAAACACCGAGTAGGACCAGGTTATCCGTCATAATTCGATCGCAGAGCAAGGATGGGAAATACCGCACTAGACCATGGATTCATTTGGTATGTGCTGGCTGGGATGGATCGAAAGTATCATAGGCGGGACCAAGCGATGATTTTGGTTCAACCAAAATTTGGAATCAGTACTTTAATAGCGTGATTAGCCGAGGTATGGAGGGAACATCTGCTGATGTGTCAGAGACAGGTGAGGCTACGGTGGTTCTTCTACATGCTCATGAAAAGATCCAAGGTGTTCGTGGAGGGTCCAGATACCGTGGAAGTCGTGGCACTCTTGTAACTGCTGGAGGAGTTCAGGGCCAATGGGCGGCAGTTTCGAGCCTACCAGGATGCGTCGAATCAGTTGTTGGATGCAGGTTAAGTGGCTGATGATGAACTTGTTGCTACCAGGACACGGAAGTAGAAGAATGTGAACATGTACGTATTCGTTACAATCATAGCACAGAGTCGCATTGGTGGAGGCTCGAGGCAGCGATTGAAGCTGTCCTGTCTGGTTTTGTCTGAGTTTGAGGTCGGCGGTTTACCCATAACCAGTTGGTAGTAGTATTGGCGTCGGGTCACTACCGCAATCTCCTTGTTGAATCAGCATTTTGTTGAATTCTTTCTGATGTCGTCACAGCGTTGGCGTAGGGCTACATGGTCGGGTGTACGCCCGCCCGTGGTTTTGTGTACAGTATTCAGTTGTTCATAAATACTGTACGGGAAGCGCAGTGATGGTTTGTTGTGGGCCGAGGCGGGTTGCGTCAGAGGGATGAGTGTCATTGTGATGGCCATTGAGTCGAGGTGTATTCCCAGGCAACCTCCAAGGTAGTCCACGAATGGTCGCGCGGGGAGCAGGCCACAAAAGTGGAATAAGTGTGTTTGACGTTTGGAAAACCGAGAGTATTTAGTGCCCATGATGATGGCTGCTGCTTGGATGAGTGCTGTAAGATTTGGTCTCTCAAGGCGACATTAACGCCTTAGAATAAGTAAACGCGTAGGTAAAGTCTAAGTATCGTGAAAATATCAAAGTAAATGAACGAAATAAGACATTTAGTAAAGTTAGGTATGCCTCGTGAAAACAGCAATACTCGGAGGGATTGTGAGGCTGAGACATTGCCTATATATAATCCTCTCAGTACTGTTTCCGCCGAAGGGATTTTATTTAGTGTTTCGTTGTCGCTCTATCAGAAACTATAGTATGTTTCATTGGGGCGAATCCGAGAAACTCACAAGTCCCCAAATATCTGAAATGTAAATGGAAAAGGTATTAATTAATAAAACCATTAAAAACTATTTCAGGAGACTTAGGTTCCTCGTTCTATTAAGAGTACATTAGGAAACTTAAGTTCCTCGTACTATTAAGAGTACGTTTATAATTTACGTACTCCTTAAGAGTACGTTTATAACATAGAGTCTATTGTAGAGGCCCGGCTTATTACAGTGCTGAGTTAAAGCGCTCGAACAAGGTGTCGAACGCGTCGTTCCATATAAGCGGAGCCCAGGCAATAATGTTCCGGCCATATGTAGCCGTGGATAGGATGAATGTTTGGAACAGCGCCAGTAGGGTTTTATGCCAGTATTTTTCAAAAACTGATTGGGATGGGTTAGGTAAAATTGCTCGGAAGAAGAGCCATACCGGAGTTATGTCATCTATTTCATGACGAGTCTTTCGTCAAAAGGTGCTCGGGTACTGGCGGCTGCGGTAGGGACTGAGAAACTGGTGAGGTAGGGGTTTTTTCAGGGCTCGGTTTTTCAGATTTGCCCACTTTTGAGCGGTAGCTGGTAGGCTCACTGCTGCTATTGGGCGCCTGACCGCGGCCTTTTTGCTGACGGAACAGGCGGGCTTGTGGAGCCAAATCGCAAAGTGTTGGGTGTGTCTTCATCTATAGGTGCGCGGGTTTAGGATTTAAGGTCCCGGAGTTCGGATTCGAGATTGTTTACTTTTGCACAGAGGTTAGTGAGCATTTGGTGCTTGGATGATTTCCATTGGATAGGATAGGCCAATCAGTGTTCGGGGTGCGTAGAGCTGGTCCCAAAGTTTGGAAAGTATTGACCTGGGCAGAGAGGTCTGTGATAGATTTTTGAAAGTCCAATTTCCATTGGTCATTGGGCAAAGAGTCCTTGGGACGAACGTCTCAGTTGGGGATTCCGCCTGGCCCGACATCTTTCGCGACTGTGGGACTGTGGGACCCCAGGCTCGACCTGCTGGTCACCGAGATTTACATTTCGGAGACGAAATTTGAATCAAAGGTCCGTCGTGAAAGATAAATAAGGGGAAGTGAAAAAATATATATCTATTCTTAGGGTTCGCTGATGCGCAAGAATCAATCAATCCCGTTCTCTCTTTAGAAAAAAATGGTTCAGTGTATCGCCTTGCCACAATTATATGCATTATAAAATAAGTTATAGGGAGAGGACGACCACTCACAAGTCACCGCCAGAAGGTAAAAGGTGAAGGCGTGAAGGCTGAAGCCAAGGTCGAAGGTAACCTCAACCACAAAGGGGCCGGACCCCCTTGGCCCCAGCGCCCCAGCCCCAGAGAGTCAGGGACCAAGACTCACAGAGACCCAGATTCTGTCGAAAGAGGCATAAACTAAAGAGGCAGCCGCAGCCGCACCCAGACTCAAGACGGAACTAAACGTCTGACTCCTTGACTCCCGAGTCTCAGACTCTCAGTCTAAGGCTTCAGCCTCTCAGCCTCTCAAGTACATACATATAATTATTTTATATAAAAAACCAGACAGGACAATCTGAGTCCTGAAACTGAGTCCTGACTCTGAGTCAGGCAGCTCAGGAAGAGAGTAAATACATAGTAAAAAAACAGCTATGTCAATTGTCAGCCTATGCGTAATTTTCAGAAAGCTATGACAAAACCAAAAGAAGAAAAGGAAAAAGTATTTACTATATTTTTGGTCTCAGTTCAGACTTCAGTTTGAAAATCAAAATAGAACATTTATAGAAGGCTGTGTATATGTTTTAATATATATATATATATATATTTTCAGAAGGCTACGCTATTTTTTCGCCGTACTCCGTATCCATAAATATAACACAGGCGGGCCAGCCGGCCAGACCTGCTAAAAAAAATGTATGACAAGAATTTTTTCTTTTCCCTTTTCAAAATCAATCCAATAGAAAAAACTAGAATTTAGAACTGGATTGAAAAAAAGATGCTTCTCAGCCTCTCTGAGATTTGTGTTGACATTCTTGCATTCTTTCGTTGCAAAATGTTCACATTTCACAACAGGCACTCCGCCATCACATATTTAAAAATAAATAAAGGCCCATAGCTTAAGCTTCCCACAAATTATGGCACTGCCTCCGACCCCTCCGTTTACGACCGACGTTTGCGCCTACTCTGTCAAAAAGCTTTATTTATTTATCACCCTACTTCTACCATACAAGGCGGTTTTCCTGCAGAAATTAATATTCATTCGTGCTTGGACTTTACTCAATTCGCGCACTACATTCCCCTTTTCCGCTTTTCCCATTTGGCTATGAGGGACAATTTTTAAAATAAGGGTCACTTTCGGAAAGAAATCGACGGTGTTATGAAATCCAATCAATACACATCTCGAAACAGATATTCTTCTTGATTAGAAAAGTAAACAACTTCTAGCCTTTAGTTAGAGAATCTGGGTCCTGAGTGTCTTAGAAAGTTGTTATTTTAGCAAGAATAAAAGGGTAGAAATAGTCCTAAATAGCCTTTAAATACTATGTAGCCCATACTACTAAGTACTAACTAGCTAGTAACTACACGATGGTACTTGCTAAATTAAAAAAGAAAGCAAAAATTAAATATCTTCATCACGATTCACAACCACCTGTTTTACTCCGTGTTTAGAAAAAAAAGGCCCATCGCTTATACATATAAATATACAAATATATATATATACATACATACATATATACTAGATATATATATACATTACATATATATATAAAATATATGCACATATATATATATATGCGTATATATATATATATATGCGTATATATATATATATATATATATAATATATACATATCTATATATAGATGTATATATATACATATGTAGATATATAACATATTACGCAATTGCAAATGCAAATGGATATGCATATATATATATATAGATACTTCTATGTGTAATAATTTTACAGATGTATATATACATATACAAATATAATGTAATATAATATGATATAATAAAATAAAAACATATATATATATATATATGCATATTATCTAGGTGTTAATATAGGTGGTCTTTATTTGTTCCATACATGATCGTTTGTACCTTGTTAGATCTGCGCTTTAGAGAACGATCGCGTAAGTATACGATTTTAGCGCAAACTGACCGACTTTTGCATCGAGGGTCGGGTTTGTATTTTAAGACCCTTCACGCACCTGATATCATGGCTCTAACAGATATAGGTCATTCATAAGTCAACACTACGTTATCTTGCTCATCTCGTAGTGATTTGTCGGGTATCAGCTCTCCACTATGTTGTAATGCTTAACAGCCATCGCAAACCTTCCCACATACCATCCAGAGCGTAAAGGTTTAAACCTACTTAGAGGGAGCGCATGTATCTCTGCTGATCGCTCTTGTGCCCCCCTGCGTCCTTCTGAGTCTGCACAGTGCGAAGAGTCTCGAGGCATTCGGCCATGGCAGTGCTCCAGGCCTCCAATCGTTCACTTAGAACTTCCCAATTATCTCGCCCGAACGTCCTTCGAACAGCGCGGCGGACAATAACCTTTCAAAGTATAGTATTAAAAATTGATGTCAGAGAAATTATCGCATACGGGATTTGTGGTCAAATATTCGCGGACAGTAAATAACTGATTTGATCCATGATAGTTCAAATGACTAGATAAAAGCAAGATAGTCCGACACCGACGCAGCATTTTTTTCGCTGATGCATAATAGTTCTAGTGACTCGATAAATGCAAGATAGTCCGACACAAGACATACAAAAACATGATAAGACACAGGTCATACTTACCACAAAACAAAACGAAAGCGACGCAGACACAAATAATCTCTAACACAAATACTGAAACAGACATGCGCATGTTATACAATTTCAAATATGCGCTAAAAACGCAAAAACAAATACCTTCTCATTGAGCTGATCAAGCTTTCCAGTAACAAGCTCTTTGCGCATCGCCTCTATCAGCCACAACTCGACCAAGTCCTCCTCGACCTGAAGCGACTCGGCGACCTGCTTGTATTCTACCTCGTTCTGTACATAAGTGGAAAGAAAATGCAGTTTAGATAATGTACATACCAGACGTGATTCAGGATAATCGAGAACTAGAGCATGCGCGGATCGCTACCGAGATGGAAGACAAAATAAATTGGTGATGAATGAGCTAAAGGTTGGCGATATTGACGACATACAGTGTCGGTCGACAAGGAGATGAGTGTGAGCAACTTCATTTTCTTCTCGCATACATCCTTATGCAATGAGAACTCTTCGAATACACCAGGATTGCTCGATGCAAACTCAGCAAAGGCCTTGTAGTCACCGCTGAAGAACACTTGCAGTAAGCCGTAAATGGGGCTCACTCCCTCGAGAGCTTTGACAGCCTCCAGCTCTACCGCCTCGTCGAAAATATAACATTGGGAATCCCTAATCGCGTCGGCTAGGTATTCACACTGTGTGGAACGTGTATACACAGGGAAAATTTCAGCATACTATATAATAAGCGAGTGGCTTGATCACAACGTCCTAAGCAGCGTAAATAGTTTCAAAAAGGGATGCATACACTACGGTATTTCTGGTAGTCCATCGAGTATATCCACACTACAAAGCAGGTCATGTGGAAAGCGTAAAATATGTCATTCAGCATCAATTTTGGCGCCAGCGCTCATATAAATATCGTACACTTGGGGGGCTGTCGGACTTTTGCAATCTTGAGCAAATACAGCGTACATATAGCAAACAGATTTATACATACATATCCGAATCGGGCACAGCCTGCACATAAGGCCCGACCTCAAAGGTCCAATATCGCAGTTGATATCTCCTTGTACATGCTGATACAAGTGTGATAGCGAACACAAAAGCAAAATCAGAGACATAATACATAAAGACATACAGCAACATCCTTAGCTTCCGCGGCACTCTCCTTATCGAAAGATTGTAGGAACTTCATCTGAAACTTTCTTGCTTGGGCGGGGCTGTCACACTTTTTGCAGGCCTCGAATATATTGCGGTATAAGGTTCGGGTTTGCGATTGGTCACAATTCCATTCAGCAAGCCACTCGGGCAACTGAATATACCGTTGTAGAAATAAAAAAGATGATATGCGATGCACATCCAAATATCAAAATCAAAATATACCAAAATATTATAAAAAGTAGTGTTCATACATCAGCAGCAATCGCTGTTAAATAGCAACGACTTGATTTGTAAAGGGCAGACTAACTACACACAGGGTTTGAGAATACCACATGAAAAGCAAGGTTTATTAATTATACGTCTGTGGCAAGGGAAATCACACAAAAATCATGAATCAATGCTTGTAATAGAAACGTACCTGTTCGAATTGGCTCTCGAGTGCGTGTAGGTAGCCACTGGCACCACAGACCTTTACAAGCGAGTTGTAACATGTGTATCGAGCTGAGCTATCTGCATTCATGTTGTTGAAAAGGAAGGCCAACCTGCACATTGGACGACCCACGAATTTAAGGGCCAGAATCAGCCGAAATGCCACTTGAAAGAAGACCAACGCCAAATACGTTCTTAAATATTAGTAATTGCACTCGTGTTAGTGTGCACGCATGATGCGATATCCCCAAGACTGTATATGCTTGTGGAGTATTTGAGTGCTCGGTACAGTAGCGTGTACTTTGGTGTTACACAGCGCATATTAATACATACTAGTAGAATACGCTATTGCATTAAAAAAAAAAATTCTGTATGAAGGCCTGGGAAGTGGGGCGAATCGTGCCTGCAAGAGAAATGAGACTTGATCCAACACACTTGTCAGTCCTTTTTGAGATGATATCTACAACACACACGTACCAAGCAAATATACAAATAATATGTCCCGCTGGTAAGCGGTTCTTAAACTAATACGAAGCTCAATCAGAACAAAATTGAACGACGTTGTGCATGGACCTTTCAAAACGCATACACCATGGACGAACAACACAAATATCACTTACGCCTACATCATAGGCTTTGATGGCTAGCACAAATTTCTGCGACTGACAATACTTACACCTACATCGTAGGGTTCTATAATAAGCACATACTGCTATAACATACACATACAACTTGACACGGATGGTAGCACGGTCAGCGGGCCCTCCCTCTACTACGGAAACCAGGCGAGATAAGAGTCGATCGACATCGGCTGGTTCTACATTGCTGCACAGGTTTACAATGGCGTATATAGAGGCCTCCGCAGCTACAGGTGATCGAGACAGAGATTTCGTCAGACAGAAATTTTTAAAATTTGGATCTCTAAAACACTTTCATGTTTATATATATATATATATATAAACCTACATGTACACACACACATATATATATATATATTATATATATGTATATTTAAACATGTCATACATGTATGTGTCTACAAAGACGGATATACAAACTTAAAGCAGACATGGCATACAGACACCCTTTGGTCCCATCCTATGAAGACAACTGAAGCGTGCAAATCTTAATGTACGTCATCATCAGTTAAAACACGATAGTGAGAGTACAAATTTCAGTGAGAGCGTAATCTCAAAGATTACTCCCTACAGCGCTATAAATGTAAATACTGTCGTATACATACATATATAGAGGAGTATACATGCATATCTACTGACAACTGACAACCACATCACAAACATTCATGTGAACTACATACATACAGAATACGATACGATCTGTAATTGTCTGCCCACTTGCAAAAGTGGCACAGCAACTGCTACCAAAGCTTACCGCTATCGGACTCATTGAGCAGAACTGGCGACTTTTCAATAAGGGCAGCGCACAAGGCCTGAAAGTCCTCAGCGGTCTCAAGTTTTTCGCAGAGTGTGGTGACCTCTGTCTTCTGGGTGAGACCATCGATGTGAAAAGCGAGCTCACGAGCCTACATTAAACCAAAGTTGGTGCAGAAAATCAATTAAAAATTCATACGAGCATCTACTGGAAAAGCCAGCAGTGCATATAAAAAGCAAAGTTACACATGCGATTATGATATATACGTCAAGCATTTCTATATGCATAACAAGCACAACAAGAAATAAAAATATTCACATATCCGAGCAAGCACAAGTCATACTGTTGACGAAAATAATCGAAACAGATATTAACTCGCACGTCAATCACAACATACAACGGAACGCACATGATTTATATAAATATAAATATAAAAATATACACATACAATATAATACATATACATACATATATATATAAATCCATATTCTATCAAACATAAAAACGTGAGAACTAGCATTTTTTTTTGCACATACACATATTGGTAGATATGATATAAATATACGACACATTTATAAGTATATTTATATTCACATATACACGGATATATATATATAATATAAATAGAAAAAAATACATTTAGAAATGTGTCTACCTGTATTAAAAAAACAGTACATTTAATATCCCATAGCATAGATGTAAACGTCCGAATAAAAGTATAAAGAGATTAAAGAAATCAAGAGATAAGATATTTATATATATATATATGAATATGTATACTAGTATAGACATAATTATACTTGTATGACAATACTTGTATATATGTAATTATACATAATTAACATCCACACATACATACATACACAAACACACATATATAAATACCCACACACAGCCACCCATACCCCCGGACGCATACAGTATAAAAACATTCATCGATACATATACCTATAGAAGACAAGAATATATAGACAAGATGAATTATATATACGCATGCACGCACACACGTATTTATATATTAACGTACGCACGCAAACACACACACACACACGCACTTATATATATACATTAATAATATATACATATATATATATATTTATATACGTATGTATATATTTATCAATATATATATATATATGTATATAATATGAATATTATATATATATATATATAAATATATGAATTATATATATATAAATAACTATGAAACAATACACACATTCTCTCTCTCTCTCTCTCATA
>NW_014039654.1:3134-8936 GCF_001186125.1 Sphaeroforma arctica JP610 | reverse complement strand
AATGTATGGATGGATCTATACAGACACGAACCGAAAATGAAATAATGTATATACATATACGCACGAACAGCTTTCTATTTTTGGATCGTATTGATGAATATGTTCTTTTCGTATACGTACGTATATTCAGATAGATACGTACACACAATCACATGTGTGTGGTTGATCTGTCTAAAGGGTAGCACATGCTTCCACATCCGCATAGCTAACTCATGTTCTACCCCGTATGCCATTTACTACCACAGTCGCACTGGCTCCACTCTTCCCAGATAAACTTATTTTGGGTATGGAGATCCGTACCAAGGTTGCGGATTATGTACACGACAAGATTGTAGCATTGCGAAATAACGCAGAAAAGAAAGGTAGGCCAGCATGTCAGTTCTTCCGTCTCGCATACTATATTTGCTGCATGTTTCTTGCTTTATTAAGTTGCAAGGATCGTTTTAGTAACCCAACATCCTACTTTAGCTATGCATGTGTGTGGGTTAAAACTTGGATGCTGGAATAAACCATTGGTTCCAGAAGCAATGCATATGGCCAAACATTAGCGGTGCATCATTCATATTCCAAGTTGCTACTTAGTGTGAAGAGCATATTTTCGTGAATGAAGACGATCAAAGTGCGTTTGAACATCACAATTGTATATTATTGTGTGTACCTGCTAGGAATTGTGGTTAATCGCAACGTAAAGTTGTTTCCGACACATCCCGGTCGGCTACTATAATTCAGCAGGACATGGCTGAGGAACGACGTGAAGTTGATTTGGGAAGAATTTTCATTTCGCTTGTGTAGGTCTACTTCAATTTTAGTATCATTATAGACATGTGGCTATGTGCGTAGTCTTCTGTTGTTTCACATAGGGATTAGCTGAAAACCCCGTGACATCATTCTCACATCTGTTTAACTACGCACACCTTCCCATGCAGCAGGTGTTTACACTGATAGCAGTAAACCTGATAGTGTGTTATGTGACTAATGTGTATATCTGTTTACACGTGAAGATGATTCGTGAATCTTTTCCGTACTTGCAGGTGGTAGGGATGGACGTGAGATAGTGTCTAATAATTTGTCACGGCGACAAAATATTAGGGTTTAGTAAAGTTTGTGTCCATATATATTCATGCAATGAACCTGGCTGTTCCTAAGATCTGTGTGGATATACATATATTACCTCAATACAAATCGGTTTCCAATCTTTATCTAGTTGTGCTCAGATATAAAAATATTTAATCTCGAATTATTTTTACTGCATCACAGGCGATATGGATGGGTATCAGAACGTGTCCGTCATCCGCCACAACGCCATGAAATACCTACCCAACTTCTTCGAGAAGGGACAGCTGTCAAAAATGTTCTTCCTCTTTCCGGATCCCCATTTTAAAAAGTCGAAGCAGAAATGGCGCATTATCAGGTATCGACTCTACTTCTGCCATAAGGGTTGCTTTTGTATCTCATAAATCTTTTTGTACCTGTCACAGAGATTACTGGTGTGTCACAGAATTATTCCTGGTGTATACCACAAGTCTACGCGAAGGTCTTATAAAGTCTGCCTTCTTGTCTCATTATATCTTCTTGTACCTGTCACATAGAGATTACTGGTATGTCCATAAATAACTTATTCTATATGCCACATAAAGTCTACTTGCACTTCAAATAAAGTTTGCTTGTATATCTCATAATATCTTGTACAAATTGCATAAAAACCTCTTTGTATATGTCGCATAATGTCGTCATGTAAAGTCTGCTTATACGTCGCCTACTGCCGTATTGGCAGATTACAGTTTTTAATTCGTATGGTGTAGTGTCCCTGAGCCTACCGTGACTCTGGGGCTTACCATCATGCACAGCTACGTGGATGGACTCACAGTTATATACACACAGACGCCGATGTCTTAGACCTATCTTTAACAATCACTTCTCTGTGTACGGAGTTATCAAATAATTTGTTCATGTATCTACTCACTTTCGGAATCACGCACATGTACAGCCCGTCTCTCCTAGCCGAATATGCATACTGTTTAAAGGTGGGTGGACTGCTTTACACCATCACCGATGTCGTTGATCTGAACCAATGGATGGTCAAGCACTGTACGGAGCATCCCTTGTTCGAACGGGTGGTAGATGAGGATTTGGTAAGCTGTTGTGTTTTTGTTGTGGGTTGGGGTCTTACGAACCAATGTGGTTGTATCCCTAGTATCAGATGAGGGTTTGGTATGCTCTTGGGTTTTGTTGGGCCTTTGTATGGACCATGCAGTTGTCTCCACAGTATCAGATGAGGGTGGCAGATGAGACTTCATTTGTTATTACGGAAGATAGTTGGAATTCGTATATACTTACAAAGGTGTAGTGATGCATTGTAAATCCAGTCACATAGCACCCACCAATAATTGTTTAACTTGCAGGTTGGTGATCCGTGCATCGACAAGGTTACTCACAGCACCGAAGAAGGCATCAAGGTTGCGAGGCAAGGTGGTGACAACAAAAAGGGCGAGAAGTTCTTGGCCGTGTTTAGGAGAATAGATGACCCTTTTTCTGCGTGATGTCATTAAATCAAAAATAAAACTTTATAACTTAATTTACTAGGAACCATGTGTTCCATAGAATATTGAGAACAAGCACAACACAGGCGACTCTTGCCGGTTGATCTGTGTACAAAGTATTTCTGCCCTTTGAACATTAGCCTACAAATCGACTGAACGACAAAGAATCTTCTCAATTTTATCATAAACAACGAATCTTCTATCAGAATAGGTTTGTGTTTAAAGCTCAAATCTCACCTTTAACAACATTCCGACCGGCGCATCTGAATGGCTACCATACCATACTATACTATCGCAGATTGTATTCGGCGCCTGAACACCCCTGATCAGCCTTCCGAAAAAAGGTGCTATGTGAAACTAGGCCTAACTCCCGAGATAAGGTGCTATTTGAAACTGCGCCTCGCTCGTACGTTCGCACTCTTTGATGTGCATTTGAAGTGAATGCTCCTAATTTTTATGGGGTTGGGGTTTTTTAGGCCACTTTTTTGGTGTGCTGGGATGAATCACACCTCACCACAGACTTTCTCCACTCAGAGACTATTCACGCCACGATGTCCGCGATAATTGAACTGGAACTGTGTACACCAAGGCCATTGTAATTCGTACGCACAATATCAACAAATTTGAATGGCCCTCTGCAGGTCTCGAGCGGAAATCAAGTTTCTCTCGAATCGTAAATCTAACGCAGACCCTAAAACCCAAAGGGTTATTTTGCAAACTATCAGGAATAGTTGCACTGGATATGTGCAGCATTATGATTGATGGCATACTAAATTCGAATCAGATCATCGCTCTCTTACACGCCCTGATGTCAGCTTATCCGAACCTGAATTTGCGCAACATTACTTGTTACCTCTCCGTCTCACCATTCTTACCACTCCGCATGTCGGCCCTACATGCCACAGCCCATTTCTATCACTTTCTGGAAAACGTTTGTTACGAAACTAACGAAGCGCCTACTGGCGTACGTTTAACAGACATAGTTGGGTCATGAGGGTTTGAATCCATCTGTTTGTACGCATGTGTGCGTTGCATCATTACGTTGCGCTCCTGCACCAAATACCACTCTACAGCACCAGCTAAAGTTAAGTACAGCGTGCTTCAGTGCCCCCAGCCAGAGCCTATACACGTGTATGGACTCGAAGCATTCTGGCACGTCACCTGAGCGCCTCAAACCCAACTCGGAGCGTTGTACTGATCCATACCGAGAGCAAATATGTCGCATTGAATATATTAATAATAAAAACTTGTACGTTGAATACTCGGATAAGTATAGGTATATACTATAGCATCGAATGAATGGATTCATGTTCGAGCTTGAAGCTCACAATATACCGTTTGTCCTTCTCGAGATGGGGCCCAGTGTGTCCCCGGGGCAGGGCATATGCCACTATATTCAGTGGCATGTCACCCAAGAAAGTGGACAGACACATGTCAGGAAGACCTACAAACAGAATTAGCAGACATGATATTTGTTTACGAATGCGCCTACCTTGGAAATTGTAATGGTGAGCTATCTTGGTATGTAACACAAACCAAACACTACGAAGATATAGTGAATAACAATGAATACTTTCTCGTTGAAGTTACCTTCGTTGACTGTTATATAACGCAAGTTAACATTAAGGACGAGACAGATACAGCGAGTGAATTTGAATTCATGAACAAATCTATCTGTTGAAGGCGGCATCATATTGGAGAGCTATGCTGGCTACTAAACATGAAATCGAATCCGGAAACAGAAATCACAGTGACATCCAATACCTGGTATGTTGACGACCTTCCATTTGACGAAGTCGACATACATCCCATGCATGGACAGGGAATACGTGTCCTTGGTATTCCAGTCTCTGTAGTCTTTTCTCTCATTTTTGGCCACTTGCTCTGGGAACATCGGCACACCTGCACGAATTCGACCAAGAGATTGGATTGGTACGTCGATCACCTACTTAAATTGCATTTCACGTAAAGATACGATTGATTGATGCACATCTACGAAATGGGGTCCATTAGAACCATTGAATACAGGCATCCATATACCAATTTATATGCATGTAGAGTCGAAGGAAAGTCATTGTGTATATGGTTGAACCTGCATAGTTCTTGACAATATATTTTCTCAACATCGTACGTACTTTACAGCGGGCATATACCGTAAATTTGGTGGCCATGTTAAAGCTACAGACGTAAAATCGTCAAGGGAGATTTTTCTAAGAGTGGACGTGGCTTTTACATGTAGCGATGTGGCGACTTGGATGCAATGGTGGTGCTCGTGCTATGATTGTGGTGGTGCGGTACATCGAGTAATCTGGTGAATCGTACCTGTGACCAATGCTGAAGTTCGGTTGAAGCATGCATAAAGCAAAGCTTAGGTTGCGTGTATAGGGGCTCCTGTTTATCAATTTACATCAAATCCAGCCTCGGCCGATTGACATACCAAGCAATACACTGACTAGCACCAAACATTCCCCAAATACATATCAAGAACAATTTCCATACCATTGTTCGTGCAGATAAAAACTGGATCGATGCGTACTGCTTTTATACGTTTCTTACACAGAACACACGTTGATTCTCGTGTGTGATCTGTTGACACTTTTCTCTGCCACTGATTCGGTGCTACCTGTTGTACATAACTTACCCATTTCCGGGGGGTCATCGCCTTCGCTCGTGATCACAAATCGGTCCGCACACGAGAATACAGGCATCATCAAGTGAGCAGCCTGAATACATGACATGAGAAAGAGAAATAGAGAGAGAGATCAGAAACATGTGATTGAGGTTACAAAGTTTTAAGGGGGTGAACCGTTGCAAATTCAAAACTCTAACTCAACCTTCACATGTGATCACAAAAAGTGATACACAGTTGGAAGCTGCCGGCTTCATCGTAAGAATAGCTTGAATACAATATGCATTGACAACGAGGTTGCAACCGTGTGTAAATGGCTTCAGTGATTTGGGCGGGTATTTCTAGGGTTTTTATTTTCCGAAGATGAAGATCAGACTCTGACATTGAGTTCGTTCTAGGATATTTTTGACTACAACACCTTTCTGACTACGAATGTCAGATGACAAAAAGGAATTCCGCGCATACGTTAATCATACATGAGAAGACAATTTAATATATATATATATGTATATATAAATATATAAATATATGAATAAATATATATATATATATATAATATATATATATATATATATATATATATATATATATATATATATANATAAATATATATATATACTAATATAATAATTA
>NW_014039654.1:0-3112 GCF_001186125.1 Sphaeroforma arctica JP610 | reverse complement strand
GTACTAAGGTTGGGCCGGCGTACCTCGTGTTCATTGCCTAGTGTTACATGCACATCCTTGACTTTTAGTTTGATGAACGCTATCATTGCCGAAGACGTCCAGCTGCCTAACCAACTGTTCATGGCGAGTGGTTTGTCGCCCATGATTCCCATGTAGACTTGATCGTCAGGCGAGATGTTGAGCAAATGACCTTGTACCTACGCATTGTGACGTTGCGAAAGTATCAGTAGATGTCAGAGTGATTCACTGTACAGAAGCATCTAGTATAGTATGGGTGGTAGCAGATTGGATTGGCGCATGAAGGTGGATGTATGACAATTTGATATACGAGGCTCTAAAGGCGAGCGTATCATACCCTCCGATTGCGCTTGCCTTCGTATGGACATGCCAGATATCGAATTGTGTTGAACGCTGCGGCTAAGGTAGAGACTAGCGCCTTATAATCAAGCACGTGCTAGGTATACTAAAATAATATCTATCCGGGCAAACTCAACAGTTTGTGGACGACAGACTTATTCTTAATCACTGCAGCACAAATACAAACAAACACGAAGAGTACTCCGAGAAGTCAGGCATTGATCGGGTTACAAAACATATACTAGTTTATAGCCACTCACCATCGATTGTGCGTTTCTGCCGTCAAAGCCTAGGCGTTCATACACATCGATGGATGTGGAAACGCTTCACACGATAAATATACTGAGTGACCAATTAGATGTATCGACTTAGAGACATAAACTAGTTTAAGTCGAGTTAGAGACATACATTAGTTTAAGTCGAGTTAAAGACAAACATTGGTTTAAAGTCAACTCACCATGACCTCAAACATGCGTTTCCTGCCTTCAAAGTATGGCTGGTAGTGCGCGTCGGGAGGATTGGTCCGCAATTTGAAGAGCGTGTGACCAATACAGTTGCCATTCTCGACAAAAACTGGAGACCTTTAAGAGAAGTAACAAAGAAACAGAAACATAGGAACAAAGCGATAAGTGATCTGAGAGCACACCATTATAGCAAAGTGATTACAGGCAATCCTAAAGACTGGAGACCTTTATGAGAAGAAACATTGTAGGTATGTAATCTGAGAGCGTATCACTATAGTGGAGTGATCACAGGCGATCCTAAACACTGGAGGTTTTTATGAGAAGGAACATAGAACTAGGAACACAGTATCATAGCGTTAAGAGCTCTGATGTACATATCACTAAAGTGGAGTGATCACTGACAATTCTCGACGACCAATGAGCACCTGGATATGACGAAAATGCAATGTTCCTAATCTACCTAGGTTGTCACGAACATGGATTGTTAGGTGTTAGTTTTGAGTGTAGTAAGACCACCAACCACCGCCCCGCTTACACTCACGTTGAACCAGGTGAGACACTACTAACAATTCAGCAAACTACGGGGAGAAACAGGAGGGTTGGTAGCTAGGTAGGCTGCAATATTAAGAATGGCACGCTTGTACTCACCATAAGTTGGGTAGAACAATACTGTTAACGCAGTATGCATCGAGACGAAAATGAAGTATCTAGCGGAGAATCGGGCTGTATCAGAAACACTACTTCGCTTGCACTCACGTTCAATTGAGCGAGAAACCGGCTTTCTAATGACAACGAATCGAGACAAATATAGTAGTTGTGATTGGTCAATTAGGCTGCAGTATCCACGCATACCTACGCCTTTCGATGATGGCAAGAGAATACCTTTCTATGCACGATAGACTGAGACGAACATATAAGTTCTTGGTGGCGAATGAGGTTGATACCAACACTGCCGCGCTTGGACTCACCTTGAATTCGGCCTGATCTCGTGTTCCTTCGCAGGATTTGAGCGTTCTGTAATTCTCAACGGAAGCTTGCCCATTGACATTCTCTTGCCCAAAACTGCCAGGTCCTGAATTACATTCGGTTGGGATCATGACTATGAGTATTATTCTAACTACTCTAGTACTAATGTGTGACTATTGTGGTACCACTCTGATACTACGATCTTTGTTACTCCTGTGGTATTTCAAAGGTGTGCTTGTGTTGTAGGATCACAATGTTGCGTATAAAACAAAATAACAGAAGAATGTGCTTTGCGTACGTAGCCAATGATGAGGGTTGGTGTTGTCACGTGCGGTATTCTCGGTACACAGATGATAGAGTTCCTTGAGATATTCCTGAAGGCAATCGCCAACCAAACTCAGTCGCTAATGACCACACGGAATGCCCTATCTCGAAGACAAGATTAATTACAGTCCCAACTACAGTGTTCGACACCAAATGAATACCTTCGATGGAACGGATAGTGTGTGGCGGATACACCCTCACATCTAGAGACTGCAGTACACGTAAATAACGTTAATGTGTGAGTTTTTAGAATTTGTTATACCCGTCTCCAGACAGCATTTGGAATGCCTCGTACATGTCTTTGTTGTGCGTACGACTGTCGGTATCTTTGCGCTCACGTACGAATTCTAAACTACCACACACACAGTACAGTGATCACACCCCTATACTCAAACTTCTGTAATCGCGAACCCCTCCCCCTTTTATCCATCCGCTAAGCTGCTAAACGCGTTGTAAACCCAACTCCCACTTGTTTGTGTTCCAAAACAAAGCATCAGCTACATTAAAACTTCATATAGATACAGCAAACCAGTGACTAAGAACATCGTCAAGCTGGCGAACATGTAAATTTCTCTAACATCACGGTACCACACCCATAACTACCTGCTTGGCAGCCTCAGACAGACGTCTTGTACGCTCGGGCTTATGCACGCGACCGCTCGAATCTTTTCGTTCTTTCTGGGGCACACCGCGTTTGTCGTCGGCAGGCATTGGGCCAAAGTGATGGGAAACATCCTGTCCAGAAAGTTACACAATTTGTAGAAGAGGTGGAGAGTTTAGATGCCTGCGTATAACGTAGTACTTACGGCTGAGACGCTACAAATGATCAATGAAAACTCGGCAAATCATCCAGTACATTTTGGTTTGCACATGCCGCCTTCTTCAAATCTGTTCCATTTCTTTAACGATGAATAGATGACCTAAATAACACATATATCTATACATAAATTTGAATGTCTGCCTACACACCCATACCTATAAACACACACACACACACACAG
>NW_014039655.1:28848-32913 GCF_001186125.1 Sphaeroforma arctica JP610 | reverse complement strand
TTTGTATATGAATATATATATGTATATATAATTATATATAAATATATAAATAGGTCCCTACTTTCTAAGTATCTGGCATACATCCATAGTGCACCAGCACAGCTCATCGCAGTATTCTGGTGTTTAAGTTTTTGACATAAAAAGAACGCTCATGCTGCACTTGTCATACTAGTGGCAATGCTCTGATATATTCTCTATTGTACCTACTATACAAATGTATAAATAGTTGCAATACTCTAATCCACCACTCCCTGGCACCTACCATGTACATACACCACACACACTACATACACTACACACACTACATACACTACACACACTACATACACTACACACACTACATACACTGCACACGTCAACTTATTTGCAATACACTAACCCACGACTCCTGGGCATCTACCATGCACACACACCACCTCAGGGCTCGTGTCATACATATCATTTGACGACGACAGTGACACCTCCATCCAAGCCGATGGCGAGGACCTGGTCTTCAGGGTGGTCTCCAACCCCTACGCGAATGGTCATGACATTCTCGCGACGCCGAAAAGCGCGCGCGTGCACAACGGGAACATGGGCGCCAATGTCAGCGTGCAGGGCATCAGCTCGGTGTCTCCGCTCATCGCTGTAACGGTCCCACGCGGTTCTATAGAGCAGTGAGTAGGGGGTTGGCGTGTGTCTTGCAGTGTACATAGACTCTATTGTGCTGGTTGTTATAGGTGTTTGCTTGTTTATTGGGGCTGTACGTGGGTCTGGTGATATGTATAGGCACACATGGACGTCATTATGAGCATCATCAGAATCCGCTCCGTGTCTCACTTCGCCACTGCAACGGTCTCACTTCGCCACTGCAACGGTCTCACAGGGTACCACAGGGCAGTGAGTAGTGAACGTGTATCTGCGAGTGTACGTATACTTCAATGCGCTGATTATCTATAGGATGTTTGTTGGGTCTGTCTGTTTTTAGTCTGTGTTGTATATATATATATATATACATTTGGATGGCTACGTTTTCTCGGGCGTTGTGACTCCTCGCGCCTACAACGCTCCCACGGGGTTCCATAGAGCTATGGAGAAGGGACATATGTTCAGGAGTGTTCATATAGTCCATTAGATATTATCCAAGAATGTTAGCTTGATATATATCCATTGTTTGTTACTTGTATATACGCCCAAAGACGGTGATCTGATTTTCCTGGAAAGTATTTTTTGTGCCTACGCTCATAACGACTATCTGTCCGGTCGACCTCTACAGAGCACTTAGTTATATATTTACCAGGTACAAAGGATCTACAAAAAAGATGTACGGGACCAACTGAGCAGGGAATGAGTACGACTGTGTAAACGTACCGAATACGTTGACTCTGTGATGTAATGCGTTTATTCTGTTGCATCACATCGCCACTAGGATATGCTTTGATCTGTTATATATACCTGACGGGAGTGACGTGAATATAACTGTCCTCACCATTCCGAAAGTGGGCCTGTTGTTTCTGGAGTCGTCCACTGCCCAACCGGAGACCCCTACCACGGCGATTGCACCAGGACATGTGCTGCTAGGGCTGGACCAATGCCTGTACTACAACGCCCCAGCGTCCTTCAACGTCACACAATTCACGTAAGTTATGACCACGGACCATCGTATGCCATTGTGGATGTACGGCCTATGGGTGTAGAGTCGGATCATTTAGGGTTTAGGGTTTTAGAAAAGCGATATGAAGGTATAGTCCAGTTCACAGCACTGCACCGTACCGTGTGCTATTAGGGCGGGACAGGTGTCAGGTCCAACCACATGTCGCGTTCAACGTCACACGATTCACGCAAGATAGACCACCAATCGTTGTACACTAAATATCAGTGTAGCGCTAATTATAGACAGTTATGTGCACATATGGACCTGTTTGTATTGTACTGGTGAAGCATGTGTAGCTGTACCCTCTGCCCTCCCACTGGTTCTCCTATGGATAGCTCTAGCATATAGACGCCAAGAGCTCTGTACCTTGTACTTGCCATGATCTAATATGTATACTCAGCTTAGTCCTGTCCTATCTCGTTTGTGGGGAGTGTGCCATGGTTATATACTGTTCTCCGGTTGGCTTATAAACCTACCTATCCATTTCGCCAGATTCTCGGTACAACCCACAACGGGCAAGGTCAGGTGGGATGAAGCTATTTATAGAATAACAACACTCAACGACGCACCGTCCCTGATTGCGGCAAAGGCAAAGGACTGCAAAAGTGATGTGGTCAAGGTCTGTGTCCTCCGTATCATCGAGATGTGTTAATTACCTTTAGGGTTTTAAGGTTTGTTTTCGGGTTTTTAGGGTTTCAGGGTTAAGGTTTAGGGTTAAGTTTTTGTATATCTTCATCTGTGTTGACTAGCTTTAGGAAAAGTTGCCTTGTATACCTTCGTGTGCTGCATCTGAATCCTTATGCAGGCGAGGCTTGTGATGGAGTGTCGTGTTTTCGAGTTGTTGTTCTTGTGCGGTGTGTTGTGGTACATTGCGTTAAATTTCCCGCCTATTCTCAGCATCTGCCATTGTTTGTTTGGGTGACGTTACCAAGTCAATTGAATACGAGATTTAGAACAGTCTTCAGTTTCCCAAGCTCCCATGTCTGGTCCTTTGTCTTTCTGAATCGTCCTGTATAGAAACCGCTGGGTACATCGTAACGAGGACATTCCTCGTTATCTTTCCTATTTTCCGCATCCAATTCGGATCGTTTCTGTTGCGAATCGCTGAAATCCTAACAGCCCAGAAACCTCAAACCCCAAACCCCCAGACCCTATACCAATTCAGGATTGGGACATTGAAGATTGCATAGTGCTTCAATCCATTTTTGAAACGTTGAAGCCTGTAGGAAATTGTAGCTCAAAACCTTGAATCAATTTGTTCAGGATTGTTACGTTGAAGATTGTAAATTCCTTTAACTCAGTTTCGAACCGCTGAACTACAAAAAAAAAGCGAATCCCAAACAGTACATATATTCAGCATTGGGACTTTGGAGATTGCACAATTATTAAATCCAGTTTCGGACCGCGAAAATACCAAAATTATGAAAAAAATCCATCTTTTACCTACTTTAGGATTGGGATGCGGAAGATTGCATATTCCTTCAATTTAACGGGCCGGTCCAGCAAGTGTCGCTCACAAACACCGCTGATATCTATAATTACCTCAACTTCAGCTGTGATTTGGGTGAGTTTTGTGAGTAGAATTACATACACGCATGTCACAGAACTGCCTTGCATTGCCAACACGCATATACATCTGTAGATATCTACTTGTATACGTGTACTATTTACTGATATGTACGTATGTGCACTATTCCATATGCATATGCTTGTACACATATACATCTGTATATCTCTACTTGTATATGTATGTATGTGCAGTATTTCATGTGCATATGCTTGTACATATATACATCTGTATATCTCTAATTGAATACGTGAGTGTTATATGCTGGTATGTATGTGTGCGCACTATTCCATGTGCATATGACTGTACACATATGCATCTGTATGTCTCTACTTGAATACGTGAGTGTTATATACTGACATGTATGTGTGCGCACTATTGCATGTGCATATGCTTGTACACATATCCATCTGTATATCTCTACTTGTACACGTGTGTATTATATACTTACATGTATGTGTGCGCACTATTCCATGTGCATATGCTTGTACGCATGTTTTATACTTGCGCATTAAAATATAGGCTGGTATTGTGCTCGTGTGCTGGGCATGCAGTATGGGTCTCGCAATCTGTAAGCAGCCATAGATACCGTGGGGCGTATAGACAGTCTAAGCATCCGCATGTTCCTGTCAGATGAACATACACACTCATTTAATAACATGCCTACTCGTATGCACTCACATACAAATACGCAAGTATATAGACTTTTCAATATCTACCCAGCTACGTATATGCACATCCACATTCTACTTTCACGCATATATGCAGACATATTAAACGTCTGTGCGGCGGTGCAAGCATACACTCACGTACGAAGCATGCGCTTGTATGTAGGGATCAAATGACTTCACACACATACACATAC
>NW_014039655.1:25864-26426 GCF_001186125.1 Sphaeroforma arctica JP610 | reverse complement strand
GACTCGTACTAGTCTATAACCATGCATACATGTGCACCTATACGTAAACCGTGCGCGATTCCATCTCAACATATGAGCCTCTCCACACTCACACCTGCACCTGACTCGTACAATCTATAACCATGCATACATGTGCACCTATACGTAAACCGTGCGCGATTCTATCTCAACATATGACCCCGTTTCCTTGTAGGGCCACTGGGGCGTGGTAAATCCTGTGCCCTGGGCTGCCTCCCTGGCCATGGGTTTGTTCACAAGTGTTATCATCTGGGTCACCTTCGGCTTCCTGATTCACTACCGCCACCGCCGCCAATTCCGACAGGATGGGATTGTTTCACATATACTGGTTCTCGTGGGTGTGTTGACCTGTGCGTGTGCTTGTGCTTGTGGAGATGCTGGCGCGTGTATGTGTAACATGACCATGCGCGCGTCTGTACATGTCCGTTCTTGTGTGTATCGCATGCATAGGAGCTGAAATGCGTATCAATGGAAAAGCGAATGCACGTGGATGTGTTTGTGTGTGTATAGATGTGGTTGTTCACTGCGATATGTTTGTGCAGTG